>NC_064615.1:220100209-220335209 GCF_023898315.1 Schistocerca nitens
GTAGATAAAGTTAAGGAATTCCACTACTTCATCAGCAAAATAACCAACGATGGACAGAGCAGTGAGGACATCAGAGAAGCAGACTAGCGCTGACAAAAAGGGGATTCCTGGCCAAGAGAATCCTATTATTATCAAATGCAGGTCTTAACTAGAGGAATGTTCGTTTGGAGCACAGCATTGTTTGGTTGTCAGACATGGTTCAAAATGGCTCTGCAGCAAAATGGGACTTGACTTCTGAGGTCATTAGTCCCCTAGAACTTAGAACTACTTAAACCTAACTGACCCAAGGACATCACACACATCCATGCCCGAGGCAGGATTCGAACCTCCGACCATAGCGGTCGCGCGGTTCCAGACTGTAGCGCCTAGAACCGTTCAGCCACCCGGCCGGCGTCAGACAAGGAATGTGAGAACAGGAACAGAAGAGAATTGAAGCATTTGAGATGTGCTGCTGCAGACGAATGTTGAAAATAATGTGGACTGTTATGGTAAGGAATGAGTAGATTCTGAGCTGGATCGGAGAGGAGTATGTAGAAAACACTAACGAGAAGAAGGGACAAGATGATAGGACATCTGTTAAGACGTCAGGGAATATCTTCCTTGGTAGTAGAGGAAGACGGAGATTGGAATACACCCAGCAACTAATTGAGGACGTAAGTTGCAAGTGATACTCTGATGTAGGTTGTTGCTATGCACACGGAAGAGCTATGTCTGGAGGTTACCCGTGTATCTCCCAACCTCAGGACAAAGACGGTCGAGTGCTCGCGCGATTACCGCTGCCAGTTCGGCTTTTTACTGTCGAGTCTGGCCAAATTTATTTACAAATCCTATCCTTCCCCCCTTTTGTTAGGCATTTTACCGATGAAGTGGAGGACGCACTGCTAAGGCTTGTCCCAAACTAATGACGTGAGCGCGACGAATAACGAGTAAACCGTAAGGATATACAGATCTAATGATTTCCTAGGGAAAAGAAATTAAAGCTTACTGACAAATTCTTAGACCAGTGGCAAAACTTCACGGAATTCATGAAAAAAAGATACTGCCTTCAAAAGTCTTTTGGCCCATGAAAAGTGCAGCTTGTTTCACATTATAAAGAAGAATTTTATTGAGAATTATTGAAACTCCAGACCAAAATGCCAACGTAGAAGTGGTTTCTTTCGAAAACGCCCAATGGACAAAGGAAAACCACAGACTGGAAACCGACACAATCACAAAGATGTTGTTGTTCAATTTAAAATTATCCTGCCAAGAGTACCACGAAATGATTTGCAAGAAAAATAACGTTCATAATAAAGTTGATTTAAAATCAGAAACGTTAATACGCAATCATATTGAGGAAAGACAACTTCTCATCCAAGATCTTGTGTAAAGCCTTCCTTCCTTTCTTTTTCTTTCTTTCTTTTTTCTTTACAATCTGTTTCGGTAAACAGTTACCATGATCTCCTTTCATACTGGTTAATACATATAACCAATTTGAGCTATAAATGTACTCCTTATCTCAATGAGCTGGACAGTTGTTGTAAGATGAATTGGCTTGTGAAAAGCAAAACCTAGTATATACAGTATGTTTAAAGTTAAAACCCCTCTTTAATCTTTCGCCAATTGCAGCCGTCCCCATATAACACATCATAGAGTACATCATCGATGCAAGAGCGCCGCTGAACTGTCGGTTCATTCTTTGACAAGGCCTTTGGCTGAGAGAGGGTGACTTATGTTGGAACGCAGTAGGAGTGATTTAAAATGGAATGATAATATAATGTTGATCGTCGGTAAAGCAGATGCCAGACTGAGACTATTGGAAGAATCCTAAGGAAATGCAATCCGAAAACAAAGGACGTAGGTTACAGTACGCTTGTTCGCCCACTGCTTGAATACTGCTCAGCAGTGTGGGACCCGTACCAGATAGGGTTGATAGAAGAAATAGAGAAGACCCAACGGAGAGCCGCGCGCTTCGTTACAGGATCATTTAGTAATCGCGAAAGCGTTACGGAGATGATAAACTCCAGTGGGAGACTCTGCAGGAGAGACGCTCAGTAGCTCGGTACGAGCTTTTGTTAAAGTTTCGAGAACATACCTTCACCGAGGAGTCAAGCAGTATATTGCTCCCTCCTACATATATCTCGCGAAGAGACCACGAGGATAAAATCAGAGAGCTTAGAGCCGACACAGAGGCATACCGACAATCCTTCTTTCCACGAACAATACGAGACTGCAATAGAAGGGAGAACCGATTGAGGTACTCGAGGTACCCTCCGCCACACACCGTCAGATGGCTTGCGGAGTATGGATGTAAATGTAGAAGTTTACGACAGCCATTGCTGCTGATTTTTATTCAAAATTTTAGCACTGCGTCTGAATCCGGGACCCATGACGTTTTTGATTTCTGATCAAACGTGCTACCACTGGATACGAACTGACGTATGGATTTGAAAACATCGGCCGTCCGGGGCCGCTGTCGTTCTTCGGTGGAAACCGACGATGTCGGTACCAGTGTGACGGCAGCCTTAAGAGTCCGCCACAGTTAGGATGCACTGTGTCAGTGGCATGTGGTTGGCTCCGTAAGGCATACCAGAATCCTGTCAGAGCGCACAGTGAGCACAAGCAGGAGTGTGTTGTGTGCGAGTGCGCCTGGAGGTGGCGACAGGCGGCGCGTGCTGCGCGCCCCGACGTGTCTGCTGCCTGCAGGTGGCGGTCAACAGCTGAGCGTAGCAGGTGTTGGGGGCTGCTGGACTAGGCCCGCGCCTCGCAGCTGCTACACTCACCCTCCTCTACCTGGACACTGCAGCAAGCCGCTCACACAGCTGCCGGTCTGTACTACTAAACGCCCGTCACCCCTCCGAAGACTACGGCTGTATAGCGCACTGGTTTCCTCTGCACGTTTTCGAGCATGTCGTGGAGTGAATTCAATCTGGGCACCACACCACGTCGTGAACATCTGGGTCATACCGAAACAGTCCATAATGCGAAACATCCTGAGCGGTTAAGTCTGTGTGAACCGACGGTATTCGAACCGGTGACTTTTACTATCGCGAAGAATGCTGTTTACCAACTGAACATCCAAGCACGACCCTGTCCTACAGCTCCAGTTCGGCCACACAGTTTTTATCAGTCGGAATTTTTAATTGAGCGCACACGCTGCTATAAGGCGTTCGGTTTCAACCGCTCTTCCCGGTCACCTTAAGGCCTTACTATAGTTACCGCAGCATCTTCATTACGAAGGACCTTCAGTGAGTTATGCAACACATTTTTTCTTCGGCCATTTTCAGTTAAAAATATGTGGAATTTGCTGTGGGATACGTGGAATACACCAGCTTCAACTCCTGTTCTTCCATGAAACTCCGATAGGTGGAGGGCGCCGTACGTTGCCTTCAAAATGGAGCCTGTAAAGGTGCGTTGCAAGCATAGAGAAGTCGTTCCTGTTTCTTTTAGCGGAAAACAACAGTGTCGCAGATATTTAGGCGCTTGCAATACGTCTGCGGAGACCTGGCAGTAAACAAAAGCACGGTGAGTCGTTGGGCGAGACACGTCACCATCGCAACAAGTTCGCGCAAACCTTCCCGATCTCTGTCGTGTCGGCTGGCCGCACATACCCTCAGGTCGCTACAGTTGCACTCCGCGGGAAGCAATACGTGAATGACGGAGAGGCTATTGATGCAACAGGACGTTGGCTCCGACGTCGCCCAGTAGAGTCGTACAATTGGGCATACAGGCACTCCCAGTAAGGTGGCGTAAGGCCGTCGCATTGAACGGAGATTTTGTTGAAAAATAAGGTTTGCAGCCAATAACATGGATATTGAAATCTGGAATAAAAACAGGCTGTTTTCAGAAAAGTGTGGCATTATTTATTGTACGCCCCTCCTATTTGTATCAATAAAATCATCCAAAAGTGGAGACAAATGCCACATGGTTTGACACACACACACACACACACACACACACACACACACACACACACACACACACACACGTTTAACTTTTTCAGATGATTAACCTCTCCTAGCACCTTCAGATCATGGCCTGCAACATTTTGTACACAATTTATAGATTATATTCGAGACATTAAAAAAAAACTGTAGTCTCCTGCAACCCAGAGCACATTAGGACATGTTTGAAAAACAAAATTCTAGAGAGAGTGAACATATTCAAATATTTGTGCTATGAATTACCTTTTCTGGGAGAAACAGAACTAGCTGAAAAAACTACTATGTATCAAAAAGAACGGGAATCATTGGTCCAGAAGCACACCAGAATAATTCTATAAGACTCTACTAAAACCTGTGCTGTGCTATGCTATGGCAATGACACCTAGACAATAAAGATAAAATATGTGAAAAGATTTAACATCCTGCGAAATGAAATTCGTGAGACGAACAGCCCAAATGGGATCAGAAAAGGAATGAAGATGTGTTGAACGAACACAATACTCGTGTATTTCAGAACTACCAGATCCTCCATCTCCTTTCCTTCCAAGGATTAGCTGCAGGTGTCACCTGCTCCGGTCTCTGCAGCAGTCGACCAGGCGCTCCCTATAATTACTCGAAAAACGGAAGCAGCAACCCTCTCTATTCGGGTTTATTTAACAGAGAAGAAAAGCGCATGTACTTCTAAGCTCTCCTCGGCGTTCTACTTACTATAGGGTACTTTGATTTAAAACACGATCCCCCAGGGCGGGGGCTTTAGAATGGGCCATTCATATGAAAAAGACAACTCATAAGTCACTATGGAATAAACCGGATAGTTTTCAAAGACGACAACAAGGCCATGATAAAGGGAAATGAGTTGGTGTAGCCTACCAGAACAATTGGAGAAAACGTCTACAACGAATGGGCTCAAAGAGGACACCAAAATCGATACTACGCTACCATCCCAACAGTATAACATCACTAGATCGACCAGTGAAAAGATATCAGGAGAACTTCTCGATGTGGTCGTAGCAGGTCAACAGGAAAAGTACTTGGAAGATACATGATGGAGAGTCTGAAAAGGGCTTTGTGCATTCTGTCTTCACGATACAGCAACTATAACTACATCTAAGTGATTAATCTAGAATTCGCACTTACATGCTTGCTAGAAGGTTCTGGTACAACTTTCACTCTTTCTCGATCGCTCCACTCTCGAATAGAACGTTGAGGAAAGTGAGCGCCTAAATCTTTCCGCACGAACTCTTTGTTTTATTATAATGGTCATTTCTTCTCCCTTTGTCCTACCTGATAATGGTCCCAACCCGCGCAGTAACACTCTAGAGTAGTACGGGCAAGCGTAGTGGAGGCAGTACCTTCAGTAGATTTACTGAGCTGAATGAATGGCGCAGTGGTTAGCTCGCTGGGCTCTTATTCGAGAGGGCGACGGTTCAGATCCGCGTCCGACCATCCAGAGTGAGAGTTTTAGTAATTTCCTCTAAATCGCTGCAGGCAAATGCCTGGGTGTTTCTTTTGAAAGAACACGGCCGATTTCCCTCCTGAATATCGAAAAAAATCGTAGATGGTGCTCCGTCTGTAATGTCCTAGTTGTTGACCAGACGTTGAACCTGAATCTTCCTTGCTTCTGTAGCAGCCTTTGGCTCAGCAGCCTTTGGCTCAGTTTTCCCCATAACATTGTGTACGCGATGGTTCCAACTTTTTTCATAATTGTAACTCCATAGGTATTTATGTGAATAGACAAGTTTTTAGTTTTTGTGATTTATTGTGTAACCTAAAATTAACATGTTGGAACGGGACTTAACGCAGTGAGACGGATACTTCTAGGAGCGTACGAAAGGAACATTTAAGGTTTGCCCAACCAGATAGATTTCGCGATAATCCGTTGCGGCCACCGTGGGCGTGGATTGAATGTCAGAGTGGAGATAAAATTAGGCTGTAAACTAGAGGCGCCGCGTAAAGATACGCGTGTGTGTGTGTGTGTGTGTGTGTGTGTGTGTGTGTGTGTGTGTGTGTGTGTGTGTGTGTGTGTTTGTTGTACCTGCTGTCGGCCCAGCGGCCGCCTCGCCTCGCAGCGGAGGGCGTGTCTAGGGCGGCACTCGTGTCGGCGCTGGGAACAATACTGCGCGGCGCGGCCTGCAGCGTGTGCGGCCCGGAGGACCGCCTAGAGCCGAGGTGCGGGTGGGCGCGAACAATGGCCGGCGTGGGCCGCAGGAAGCGCCGCCGTATACGGGGCAGCGAGTAGAGGCGGAGCCGGGGCGGCTTACGGTCGCTTGTCCGGCTTCGCCACGCGGCGGCCACTGCTACCGTGTAGCCGCCGCCGCCCACCGCCTACGTCGATGACCTCCCCGTTATAGCGGCCGGTCGGCCCCGCGATTGCGGATCGATAACAAGTATCGCCCGCGGAGTCGCCGGACACAGGTGCCGCCGCGGCCGCCGCCGCGTGACCACACGGGCAACTTGAGCCAGGCGTGAGACGTCCTACAATTACAGCTACACTGTTTTTCGTTTCCAGCAGCCTTCTCGGTTAATTCGCCTACAAGGAAAACTACCGTAGTCTGTGCTTACTTACGGTAGCCTACGGTAGTTCTACGGCACTGCATACTCTGTCTAGCGATACTCGCCGATGATCTCGACAGCAACAAAATCGGAACACAGTTCATAGTAAACAGGGAAAGAATCAGCAGAAGCAAACGAAATTTATTGGATGGCTTAACCATATCCAACTAGTTTCCTTTCATTCATCACCACCTGCAGCTGACGCCCTGCTTGGAGGTCTCTCTCTTTGCAATCAGTCCACGCTCGCTAATATGCAGTACTTGCCGAGAAAAAGAAGAAACTGCCATGGCCGCACACAGCGCTTTAGATTTTCTTTCTTCTGTACTGCAGTACGTAACTTCGTCGATCATGAAGGATCATCTACTCCCGAGTTCAGAAATACACAACGAAAACATCATCACCGAAGGGCACAAGAGTTCTTCACACTGTAAGGGCTGCCGACAGATTTCGCCATGCTCCAAACCTATCCGCGAAATTAACATTCTGGCCTTCCAGTCAGTCAGCATCAGGAGCAGTGTGTGTGCCTTCTCATTGGTAACTTCTTGCTCCAGATTCTGTTTACATCGCTTTTGGTGGTGCGTCCTAGCAGGACTTCAGGAACTTCCTCCTGCAGTGGATATTGGTAGTACCGATCGTGATGATAAAATTACTCTTTGTGTATTCCAGTCTTATAGGTGTCACAACCCGTTTAGGAGGATTAATTACGGCTAGACAAATACCTCCTCCCCCTGCAGCCGGAACCTCACTGAGGCGGTTACAATAGCGGACAGGGATAGCACATATAGCTGGCGAGGAATCGATTTATTACAAAACATGCGAGAAATGAAACTTCGCAGGGAGTATCGAAACTGGGCTTACAATCAGTCTCGTGGGATATTCTTTGCTCAGTAACGAATACACACGATACGCAACATCTCTGCCCCTCAAGCCCCTGCTCGTCCAAGCTCACACGAGCCATTTGCCCACTGTAATACAACCAACAGCAGCTTGTCTTGACTGGCGAAGCAGTTGTGAGGGGCGGGGAGGTGGTTTGGGGGAGGGGTGCAATCTGATGAGCTGATCCCTTGGGACTGGGGCTGCGGCGCCCCCTGAGCTGCCGATAAACAGGGTGCCTCTCGATTCTGCCCCCAATATTATCATCCCCCACCACGCCGTGTCAGCGCCCTCGCTGAATCACCTCACCTCGACTCACCCTGCACGCAGAGGAGCGCGCTCCGCTCCGAGGTTTTCCTTAATCTCGAGTCGTGATTGCCTCTCTGCCCCTGCGCTGTTCACGGCAGACAGGATGATTCCTTCGAGGTTGCTGCCGCCCCAGATCTGCCGGGCCAGTGATTCCGTGTTGCTAGCTGCATGCTTGCGGATGGAAGCTACCTCGTAGCAGACGAGGGAAAGCGTGTTTCCACATATATTTTAGATACTGTTCTTAAAAAGCCTGCGCTAATTGGCCGCTGCTGAGAAGAGCTGCTTCGTTCGCCTCCTTTCCACAAAAGGCCCTTCAGGTTGGCGGTGTTAAATTAAAAATAAACGGTTACAAAAGGTTTGAAAAATGACATCTAAATGGTGACGGTTCCATGCGTCGGCGGAAGAGTTGGCTACTCGCTTTTCAAGCGCACCTCGTGGAATTTCTAGGGTTAGGGCTTCCGAGAGATATGCAACAGCTCATTGCATTTAAAATGTAAATCTTAGCTTTTAGTAGCCTCGTATGAAATTTTATCGACGGGATCACTTCCCATGCCATGGAACTAGTGGTCTTGCAAAACGTTCTTTTAAACAACTCCTTAGAGATTATCAGGCGTCGTAAGAAACCCGATAATGTACAAACCGCTCTCATCTCACGGCGGTTCTGTCGTTTCATCTCAGGCATAAAAAGTTTTCGCAGTGTAAGCCAATAGCGCGAATTTACATTTTCCTCTTGTCACTGAAACAGTTATTTCATCCTCCTTGATGATAGGGCTAGAAGAGAGCATGTTACGGTACTTACTTCTTCCTTTGTTCTCCCTTATGTGCGAAGACTGATTTGGTGCAGCTCTCCATGCTACTCTATCCCGTGCAAGCCTCATCGTCTCCGAATAACTACTGCAACTTACACCCTTATGAATCTGCTTACTATAGTTATCTCTTGGTGACCACCTACAATTTTTATCCTCCACACTTCCCTCCAGTACTAAATTTATGATCGCTTGATGTCTCAGAATGTGTCCTATCAACCGATCCCTTCTTCTAGTCAGGTCGTACCACAAATTTCTTTTCTCCCCAATCTATTCAGTACCACGTCATTATTTACGTGATCCACCCATCCAGTAATCATCATTCTTCTGTAGCACCACATTTGTGAGCCGCGCGGGATTAGCCGAGCGGTCTGGGGCGCTGCAGTCATGGATTGTGCGGCTGGTCCCGGCGGAGGGCATGCTTGTTTGTCCTTAGGATAATTTAGGTTAAGTAGTGTGTAAGCTTAAGGACTGATGCCCTTAGCACTCAAGTCCCGTGAGATTTCACACACATTTGCACCACATTTGTGCTTCTTGTCTAAACTGCTACACTCCATACAAATACTGAACCAACAATTCTCTCTTGTTCAGAGAAGCTTTTCCTGCCATTGCCAGTCTACATTTTACATTCTCTTTCCTTTATCACACCGTGCGACGTGGCGCAGTGGCAGCACACTGGGCTCGCTTTCGTGAAGATGACGGCTCAAATCCTGGTCCGGCCATCCAGATTTTTAGGTTTTCCGTGATTCCCCTAAATTTCTCCAGGGTGCCCAATCAATCAAAACTTATCTACTACTCTGTGTCTCGTTTCCAATTCCCTTAGCATCGTCTGATTTAATTAGACTACATTCCATTCTCCTTGCTTTGCTTTTGTTGTTGTTCATCCGATATCTTCCTTTGAAGACCATGTTCCGTACAAATACTCTTCCGTGCCGCCAGTGAACCTAACCGATTAGAGAAGCACGTAAAACCTATGGCTGGACCGCCATCCTTAAGTGTCCTGTGTGTCAGCAATTGCTATCTGTTGCCCAGTATGCTACGCCCTGGTACTCTGTCTCCTTCAGCTAGTGGTGGTCGCCCATGGCGCTTCCCGCACTGCAGCGCCCTTTCTGAGAGCTGTGGTGAGTCATCGGCGAGAGCGGCTCGACACTGGAGCGGACAGACTCAGTGCCTGCCACCCACGTGGGCGGCACACGTGTGGCCGGCGGGCGTGGCCTCCACCCCCGGGGCTGCAGGCTATCCCTTCCATTTCCATCCCATCCCACGTTTCGCTCCCTCCCTCCCTCCATTGTCCTGCGTGGGCCGCGCCTGCCAGAACTCGGCCCGCTTTCCCTTTTGTTTTTTAGGTCAGATGATGGCAAACTTCCCACGTCTCAGACCATTTACTCAGCCCGTCCTCAAGTACTCGCCACTCCAGATAACGACGGTTGCAACATTTATTATACCAGGTACCTATCACCTGTTCTAAGATTATATTTCTCGATAACGTGACATCTTCAAACAAAGCCTTCCGCATTGACAACATTGAACTAAAAACACTCTGCCAAGAAGCTAAAAGAGGTAAGTGTCCACGTACTATTACAATGATCTGCGTGGATGCGGAAAACTAAAAGGTTCCATAACGATGAGGGATACGAAATTGAGGATTTGATAAACAGAGACGTAAGAATAAGTATTCTGCGTTATTTCCAAACGGCAAAAGCGACTATAATTACCACAGGAATGGAATAATCTGCCTATATTCTTACGCTCAGTGTTTTCTGTGATGGAAAAGGGATTTTTCATTATTTTTCGGAAGGTAAAATATTTGCTAATATTGCTCAAGTCGTCCTGACCGACTGTACGAGAGCGTACCCGAGACGTTAATAGACTGCAAAAGAAAAAGGACGAGTCAGCTCACCACAAATTTGCTTTGGTCATGCAAAAACTGAAACATATCAAGTTTAAGTTGTGGCGGCGGCGATAACGATGATGGTGACCCAGGTGGCAATGACGACGGCGATGATTGTTGTTTTTGATCATCGTGATGATTGTGGTGATCACATGAAGGGCGTCGTGATGATTGTGGTGATCACATGAAGGGCGTCGTGATGATTGTGGTGATCACATGATGATCTATCTTGAGAATGAAAGAGCGAAGTACTGCTGGAGTCTCGGAATAAACGATGATCCTGCCCTTGAAGCAGTTCTTGACACGAATTGTAAAATTATTTTTATTTCTATTTCACACACGTTTAATCGTGAACTGTATCGATCATCAATTAGCCATCTACAGAATCGCTAAGTCGTGTTTGAAGACTGTGAGCGATGTCTCTTGAGTGTGGCTATGCGGTAGTCTGTATTTTGATGTGTCGTTCTGTGCTTAAGATTTCGCGTTATGTGAAGTAAAATTTCGCATTATGAATCATGGGCACTAAAGGTCACGACTGAAAGCATACTACTACGATTGTGCGTATAAAAAATAAAAGTAATTGTCTAATACCTGGAATTCGCATACGCCCAGGAGGGCAGAAGGGTTGTAGGCCATTCCTGCAACACTATAGACGAAGCGCCATGGACCACTTTTTACAGCACGGGAAGAAGTGCAAGGGTGCTTGGTGGTGGTGGGGGGGGGGGGGGGTTGTAAGACATGGAGGAGCGTCATGTTTAAAAGATGAGCAGCCGGCACACAGGAAGTGGAATGTGGTACCTGCAGTAAGTGCAGAGCGTAGCCGCCGCGCTGTGCAGGGCCCGCCCACGTTTCGTTTCGTTTGGTTTCGCGCGGCCGTGGCCGCGCGCTGCCGCCTATTGTGCCGGCATTCACACAGCGCGTTTCCCAGTGCAGGCCGGAACGCTCCCGTGGGACTTTCCACGTCGCCTCGACGCCCGCTGCTCGCTCACCACGCCTATCACACAGCACGCGGTTCAACGATCGCGCTACTGTGCGCTCCATCTACATCTGCGCTACGAAGTCACCCTATTGGCTAAGGCGTAGGGTGCTTGCTGCACTACTGGGTCCGTTCCCCCTCCCCCAACTCCACCCCTTCCGCCTCTCCTCAATCTTCTTACTGGTGGGATGCAGTTATTGCCCTGCACCAGCCTTTCCACTGCAGTTGGACCCGATGTGCTCAATTATTTGTGGTATACTTTTCAATATCTCTCTCCACCTACAGTATTTATCCTCGGCAGCTCCCTCTAGTACTATTGAAGTTATTCCTTGATGACGTACCACATCTCATATCATTCTCGTGAATATTTTCCACATGTTCTTCTCGTCGCTGATAGTTCGGAGGACCTCATTTCTAATCGGTCCACCTAACTTTCAACACCTTTCTGTCCGCCCCCGGTAGCTGAGTGGCCAGCGCGGCGGACTGTCAATCCTAAGGGCACGTGTTCGATTCCCGGAGATTTTCTCTCCTCAGGGGCTGGGTGTTGTGTTGTCCTAATCATCATCGTTTCATCCCCATCGACGCGCAGGTTGCCGAAGTGGCGTTAAATCGAAAGACGTGCACCAGGCGAGCGGTCTACCTGACGGGAGGCCCTCGTCACACGCCATTTTTTTTTCAACACCTTTCTGTAGCACAACGTCTGAAACTACTCGATTATCAATATTTAATGGTTTCGCCGTAGTCCACAAGTCATTTCCATAAAATGCTGCGCCCCAAACATGCATTCTCAGAAATTTCTTCTTCAAATTAAAACCGATATTTGATACTACTGGAATTCTTTGGGTCAGGAACGCCGTCTTTCTCTGTACTGGTCATTTTTTATGTCCTTGCTTCAAGAGCCATCCGTGATTTTGCTTACAAGGTATCAGAATTTCTCTCCTTCGTTGGTTCCTGTTTAGTTACTAAGTTTGTCGCTGAATCTATTCTGCTACTCCTTATTACTTTCGCCTGTCTTCGTTTTACTCTCAGTAAATTCATTAACATGTTCACTCCATCCAACAGATCTTGTAATTCTTCACCTTCACCGTGGAAAGAAATGGCATCGGCGGGTGTTGATAGCCTTTCACCCTTAATTCTAGTCCCACTCATGACCTTTTTTTTTAATTTTCGTTTTGCCTTCATCGATGTATAGACTGAACAGTAGTGGCGAAAGTCTGTATCCCTGTCATAAATCCTTTTTAATTCGAGCACAGCGTTCTTGTCTCACCATTCATATTTTTTTCCTCTTGGTTCTTGGAAATCTTGTATATTAGTCGCCTTTCGCTAAAGTTTACATCTATTTGCCTGAGACTATCGAACATCTTGCACCATTTTACACTGTCGAACGCTTCTTTTAGGTTGACAAATCCTGTTAAATTCGCTAGTAAATATGCGGCATGTACAACGGGTGATTATAAATTTTTAACTATTGCCTCACCAAATGTACGTGATTGTCAACATAGATTCCTGTATTTCTCCGTTGTTCGCTGAGATTCAATAATTTTGAAGAATTTTCCTATGGTACGTGTGTGTGTGTGTGTGTGTGTGTGTGTGTGTGTGTGTGTGTGTGTACTAGTAAGGGTACGTGTTCGAAAACGCGTATACGATCAACCACGCGTTGAATGTGGAGAGAATCAGTGGCATTAATATTGGAATAAATTTACTGGAAAGTTATGTTAATAGTTTTCAGGTGCGGAACACTTTCCCAAATTACTAAAAAGTGCCAACAATTCTGCTGACAGTTGTGCACAGACGGGCTCACAGCAACTTTTAATAACAGTAACCATCTGTTGATGTATGAACAGACATAATGTTGTTTGTTCAAAAACTGTACGCGACTGTCATTAACCTTCTGCCCTTTACCTCGTGTGTATGTGCGGTATGCCTGGTCCGAGGGTGTTAGCGCCAGTTTTATTGCAGTGTACGATCACAGCGGCTCGGAAAGAGAACACAATATGTGTGGGCGAATCTTTGCCAGGTATCTGCAGTTGGGCTGTAGTCGTAATATCTACGTGTTGCCCGTAGGAACGGACTTTCACCAAACTGTGAACTTGACATTAGACCAAACCATTAATAAATTGTGTGCTGGTCTGTCGAGTAATAGGCGGCCGGCTTGCAGTTCTTACTCTTAAAAATGTCTGTCACCGTATTTAGAAACCGCTGTGAAGGACCATTTAAATTCATAACCATTATTGTGCGTCCCCATTGAGTTGCTGAAGCCCCTGACGCAGTTGCCTTTCGGCCACACATCGTCTCTCGCTGTTGAGCGGGTAGCGGTACTCATGTCGGGCAGGCGCGCCTGGTGTGTGTAGAGCGGCGGCAGCAGGGGCAAGCGCCGGCCTTGGCGACAATTTATACGGTTCGAAGACTTCATTAGGCTCGGGCGGTATGTTAGCTTTAAAGTTCACGCGAGGCGTATCGGTGAACGTGCCTTCGCATGCAGAGAGCTTAATTTCGGCACTCGCCAGAGTCACGCTAAAAGGGCACACACACGAGCCGCACCGCTGGGTCCACTGACAATGCACACAGGAAAGAGGAGGGAGAGATAGTCTACTCGATCGCACCGTCAAAAATATGACAACATTAATAAGCCGCTTTTCAGAACCAGTAGTTCGTAAGCTGAGATAGGTACCAGAATCTCTATATATTGAGAAAGAAGCTTTCATATTTGGGATCTGCGATCTAGGTTCCGGCTTACTATCCCAGTGTCTAGTAATGCTAGACAGAGGGAAAAAGTTTTTCATTAAGTACTCAAATTAAATGAACTGAAATTGTCTTGCATGTTTTCCGCAGTGCGTCATACGATGGTCACTCCAAAAGCAATAAACAACATTTTTTGAAAAATCCCGATTCTGTTCTACTTCGCCGTTCACGGAGGTCACAGAAACATTGTTCCTGCTTTTATTAAAATGTAATTCAACCTGTTTCCGCAAGTCGCACTCGTCCAAGATGACTGCTGCATTTGTCGTTCATGTGAAGGAACGTGCTGTCACAGACTTCCCTTGTTTCGAGAATGAGACAGTGACATTCATTCAAAAGAGATTGCAGGTGGTGTATCAGGATGACGCTGTTGATTGCAGTACGGAAAGTCGTTCAGCAAGCGGATTATCGTATGAATGTGGGCACGCCAATACTAGAAACGTGCGGCGAAATTGTCATTCCGAATGTGAGTAGGAGATGCAAGTGTGTCCAAATTTTGACGCACTTCAGGTTGAAAGAGTTTGTGCCGAGATCACAAAGCTTGGGAGGACTACATTTAAACACCCACCCCACACCCCCAACCTGGCACCGTGTGATTACAATCTCCTCGCTAAACTGAAGGAATCCCTTGTCGGAACGAGATTTCGAAGATGATCTCACCTTTGTGAAGGGTGTGAAACAGTGGCTCAGACGTGCAGCTCCTGACCAACCGTGGCGAAAAGGAGAGAATCTTTTAACTGATTGTTAATAATGGAAATCAAAACAGTTGTGGGAAATCAGGGAGCTGCTTTTCAGGTGTTAATAAAGACAGTGTTTCTCACAATATTTACCTTCAAAATCTATACACCTTTGTATGCTTTCAAAGGTACTGAAACATTTTTCCACTTTGATTTGGTTACAAAAAAGTGTTCGAAGGATTCGCGATGAAAAGCGATATCCACGCATTTATTTCGTCGTCATAAGGAAGAAAGTAAGTTGTTGGGCGATTAATCAGGTGAGTTCGGTCAATGACTCATTAACTCAGTGTTTTTCGCCGTCAAATAATGAAATGCATGACTCTTGGCATTGCTACGATGCATGTAACGTTTTAGATATTTTCGTTACTTCATTCATGACATGGGGTAAACAAATTGTTGTATATCGATGAAAATGAACCATTCGCCGTTCCCCTAAAGTAATGGTCGTGAAATCTCCAGTGCAACCACTAAAAAAAGCGATCAATTCTTGGAAATTTCTTCAGGGAAGTAATTACCCTGAATAGCCTGTTTTTAAAACTTCCTGGCAGATTAAAACTGTGTGCCCGACCGAGACTCGAACTCGGGACCTTTGCCTTTCGCGGGTAGAGCGCTTGCCCGCGAAAGGCAAAGGTCCCGAGTTCGAGTCTCGGTCGGGCACACAGTTTTAATCTGCCAGGAAGTTTCATATCAGCGCACACTCCGCTGCAGAGTGAAAATCTCATTCTGGAAGCCTGTTTTTATTTTTCAATTAAATACTTTATTTCATGCTTTTACGCTATTAGCTGATTTCACCCCCTTGGCCATTTTCACGTTACGGCCGTCACAGTGAAAAGATATACTCACAGGACGACCATGATGAAGTTGTACAAACCTATTGTAAACTTTCTTCTGCCAAAAGCTGAAAGAAGCATTTCCTCAGTTGAGACCGTTGCAAATCTCGTGAAAAATCACCCAGTTAATGCCTTCACGTACACTTGCCATTTATCTTACAACTGTTTCTTTAATAGGTATCTACAAACTACTGTCAGTTTCATAGCTACCATTGATTTAACGAATGATAAATTATAAAACAGTAGTATCACATTTTAGTAGCGCCATCTAGTGTTCCTTTGTGGGAACTTTAAAGGTGACTCTTATCTACAAACTTAGTGTTTGACGCAAGGATATGAGAGACGGTCGTGTCGTGAATTTTGGAGGAGCCGTTGAAATACACTCCTGGAAATTGAAATAAGAACACCGTGAATTCATTGTCCCAGGAAGGGGAAACTTTGACACATTCCTGGGGTCAGATACATCACATGATCACACTGACAGAACCACAGGCACATAGACACAGGCAACAGAGCATGCACAATGTCGGCACTAGTACAGTGTATATCCACCTTTCGCAGCAATGCAGGCTGCTATTCTCCCATGGAGACGATCGTAGAGATGCTGGATGTAGTCCTGTGGAACGGCTTGCCATGCCATTTCCACCTGGCGCCTCAGTTGGACCAGCGTTCGTGCTGGACGTGCAGACCGCGTGAGACGACGCTTCATCCAGTCCCAAACATGCTCAATGGGGGACAGATCCGGAGATCTTGCTGGCCAGGGTAGTTGACTTACACCTTCTAGAGCACGTTGGGTGGCACGGGATACATGCAGACGTGCATTGTCCTGTTGGAACAGCAAGTTCCCTTGCCGGTCTAGGAATGATAGAACGATGGGGTCGATGACGGTTTGGATGTACCGTGCACTATTCAGTGTCCCCTCGACGATCACCAGTGGTGTACGGCCAGTGTAGGAGATCGCTCCCCACACCATGATGCCGGGTGTTGGTCCTGTGTGCCTCGGTCGTATGCAGTCCTGATTGTGGCGCTCACCTGCACGGCGCTAAACACGCATACGACCATCATTGGCACCAAGGCAGAAGCGACTCTCATCGCTGAAGACGACACGTCTCCATTCGTCCCTCCATTCACGCCTGTCGCGACACCACTGGAGGCAGGCTGCACGATGTTGGGGCGTGAGCGGAAGACGGCCTAACGGTGTGCGGGACCGTAGCCCAGCTTCATGGAGACGGTTGCGAATGGTCCTCGCCGATACCCCAGGAGCAACAGTGTCCCTAATTTGCTGGGAAGTGGCGGTGCGGTCCCCTACGGCACTGCGTAGGATCCTACGGTCTTGGCGTGCATCCGTGCGTCGCTGCGGTCCGGTCCCAGGTCGACGGGCACGTGCACCTTCCGCCGACCACTGGCGACAACATGGATGTACTGTGGAGACCTGACGCCCCACGTGTTGAGCAATTCGGCGGTACGTCCACCCGGCCTCCCGCATGCCCACTATACGCCCTCGCTCAAAGTCCGTCAACTGCACATACGGTTCACGTCCACGCTGTCGCGGCATGCTACCAGTGTTAAAGACTGCGATGGAGCTCCGTATGCCACGGCAAACTGGCTGACACTGACGGCGGTGGTGCACAAATGCTGCGCAGCTAGCGCCATTCGACGGCCAACACCGCGGTTCCTGGTGTGTCCGCTGTGCCGTGCGTGTGATCATTGCTTGTACAGCCCTCTCGCAGTGTCCGGAGCAAGTATGGTGGGTCTGACACACCGGTGTCAATGTGTTCTTTTTTCCATTTCCAGGAGTGTACTAGCAGTGGGGGTATTTGTCTCGAATGTATGAGTAGTTCGTAGGCAACGATGGATTTTACATCTGTTTGTGTCCTCTGAAGAAAGATTCTCATGCTGAACAATTTTTTTATTAGTGCGACACGGGCGGAAGAGAGACTGTTTGCGTCTCTCAACCCTCTCAACATGACTACTAAGGCATTGAGAGAGAATGAATTAGCACACCCACTCCTTAGCCTTTTTTTCGCCTATAGTAAGTCGTAAGTTTCATTCCAGGTGTTAGAATTCAGCTGGAAAACACACACACATATATATATATACACGCGCAGAGATACAAAATAATTGCGTATTCGTTTAGTTTCTCTATTGTAATTGTCGTTTTCTTCTGTTTTCAGGTGAGTCCAATGCTGAATAATCTTTAACGAAGAGGCAGAGGCTATTGTTATTCTTCCACGAAGGTTATCTCTATGGTAAGTCTCTACTGAAGGATATGTACGAATTACAGCGCCTTACGAATATCATATGTTTATTTCTGTATAGGTGAATATTAACAGAAGCTAGCTCGGCCTGTTTTTCATAATCGCTTTCAGTAAAAGTGTAGTAAGTTGTTCCACAGTCTGCAGAAGATTAGAAATTTTCTAACAGCGAATGTAAACTGAAGTGTTGGGTGCTTGAAGGTATCTGTCTGAAGTGGACCGCGGACCGTAAACATTCCAGACATGAATAGAACAGAAGTCTCTGAAACGTCGTGCTACGGTAGAATGCTTACTATTGTATGTGTAGATCGTATAATTTAATTAGGACGTACTGAATCGAATTGCGCAGAAAAGAAAATTGTGGAATATCCAGAGTAATATAAGGAACTGGCACATAGGACACATCCTGACGCATCAAGGATTGTCAATTTGGTAATGGGGAGGAAGTGTGGTGGCTAAAATTTTTGGAACTCTGAAGTGCTGTAAGCACAAACTTCTAGGACTTGTAGAGGGCAGTGAGTAGATACGGTTGTGAATTGGAACCCATGTGCTACAACCATTTGAAAAAATTTTGGTTACGCGAACGCTTCAAGTAATCGATTAGGCATGACACAGTACATGACGTATGTTAAAATTACACTCACTACTAGCCAAAGAAATTGCTAGTATATTCTTTGACGGGTTCTCTTCAATGTGATGCAGTACGACGTCCTCCAGTTCTGGTGTGCGGCGTTTCCATGGAGCACCATAGTCACGCCTGCCGACGCTAAGGTACCCCTTTTTCGAAGCCGTTGCATAATTGTGGCGAACAGGGTATGCGATGGAGTCGGACGTTGTGGAGCACGATCTTCCTAAAGGCGACGAACACCTCTTCCATTACGCAGAGCTTCGTCGTTTAGAAAGGTTATGTCGATGTATTCTGCAAACGTGTGCTAACCATGTTGCTCTCTCGCTTACGTAAACAGCGGTGAGGTTCGAACGAGGATAGAGAGGTAGGATAGACGTCAGATGACATCAGCCGATCCGAGGTAACCACCACCCTGTTGCACACTTACCTGGCAGACATGTTTTCAAAGGGGTGTAGCACGGCAACGGTACCTTTCCGGACATGGATTCCAATTCCGTCTAAAAGTCCGGAAAGTTCCTAACGGGAATTTACGAACACCATGTAGGCCATAGTCGTGCAGATATGAAGATCGTTGCACTGGACAGATTAGTAAACAGAGCTGCATCAACTAATCTTAGGGCTGAACACCATAACAATAAATAACATGTACAGTTGTAATGAATGCGACGAAAACACGACTCTCAAAGCCAGCACGTGTCCGTCGTGGGTGATAATGACCAGTACAACAAGCGCCGGCCTCGGACAGCTCCAAACAGGGCGTCTGGTAGTCCAAGGGGCGTCGCCTGCAAACAAATGCCAACACCCCCCTCCCATTCTCCATCCCTCCTGCTTCATCATGCCGTCTCTCACGTCCGAGAGAAACCCAGGGGAACACGTGTCAGTGGACACGCCCCTTCTGTAGGTCGCTTCTGAGCATTCCATCACGTACTCGCACGTCTTGGAAGAGTTTCGGATCCGGGGCCTAGGTTCGGCTCTCGTTGGTGAAAACGCTCCGTTAAATTGGCATTGTAAGTGTAATCTCAGAAAAAGAAAGAATAAATTCGGTATGAAATTTTTATTACGCGATAAATTCATAATCATATACCGACGTGTACGTGATTGTAGCGATATGCACATATACAGATTGCGGTAGTATCGCGTACACGAGGTGTAAACGGGCAGGGCACTGGCCCAGACGGAGCCGGCCGCTGTGACCGAGCGGTTCTAGGCGCTTCAGTCAGGAACCGCGCGACGGCTACGGTCGCAGGTTGGAATCATGTCTCGGGCATGGATGTGTGTGATGCCCTTAGGTTAGTTAGGTTTAAGTAGTTCTAGGGGACTGATGACCTCAAATGTTAATTCCCATAGCGCTCAGAGCCATTTGGCCCAGACGGAGGTGTCATTTGTACTCTGATGATACATGTCACAAAGTTTCCGGCGTGATTATGGACGCACGACGGGAACTTACAGACTTTCAACAACGAATGATAGTTGGAGCTACACACATGGGACATTCTGTTCCGGAAATCGCTAGGGAATTCTATATTCTGAGATCCACTGTGTCAAGAGTGTGCCGAGAACACCAAATTTCAGGCACTACCTCTCACCACGGATAACGCAATGGCCGACGGTCTTCACTTAACGACCGAGGGCAGCGACGTTTGCGTGTTGTTGTCAGTGCTGACAGACAAGCAACACTGCGTGAAATAACCGCCGAAATCAGTGTGGGACGTACAACGAACGTATCCGTTAGGACAATGCGGCGAAATTTGGCGTTAATGAGCTATCGCAGTAGACGATCGACGCCAGTGCCTTTGTTAACAGCACTACATCGCATGTAGCTCCTCTTCTGGGCTCGTGACCATGTCTGTTGGACCCTAGAGGACTGGAAAACAGTGGCCTGGTCAGATCAGTCCCGATTTCAATGGGTAAGAGCTGATGGTAGCATTAGTGTGTGGTAGAGACTCCACGAAGCCATGGATCCAAGTTATCAACAAGGCACTGTGCAAGTTGATGTGTCTATGAAATGGACCTGTTGCTCTGGTCCAGATGAACCAATCACTGAGTGAAGTGGTTACGTTCGGCTACTTAGTGACAATTTTCAACCATTCATGGACTTCGTTTCCAAACAACGATGGATTTTTTATGGATGACAGTGCACCATGTCAACGGCCCATAGTTGTCAGAGATAGGTTTGAAAAACATGCTGGACAATTCTAGCGAATGATTTAGCTACGAAGTTCTCCCGTCGTGAATCCCCTCGAACCCTTATGGGATACAATCTAGTTACTGCACTAAACCTAGCGAAAGGAAGATCCCACACGATATTTAGGGGGTGTGCCCATAACTCCTGTCACCTCATTATAATGCTGCATGTATTCATCCGATTTTATTTTTGTTGAAGTCTGACATAGTCGCATGGAAGTGCATAGCAGTCCATTGAGTCTGTAATTTGTAAAATTCAAAACAGTCTTTGATCGTAGTTATTTTTATTTCACAATAGATTTCATCTCTGTGATATTGATCAGATACGTTTGTCTTCCTAAACCATTAAACAAAATATAAACAAATTGCCATGGTTGCACCTGTCAAAAGAGGTAAAAGCATATTACTTATCGGATCCGTTAAAGTTTTACCTTTTTTTGACGGTGTAAATGTTGGCTACAAGTTCTTTTGTTTGCTGTTTAAGAAGACAAACGTATCTCATGATGATCACGTAGATAGAAATCGGTCATCAAAAAGTACAGAGGTGAACGGTATAAAGATTAACGAGTGGCGTTGAAAAACGTCTGAAAAAGCAAAAATTGAATTCTTATCAGGGTCTACAACGAATTCGTGGTTTTAACCGTAACCTACCATAGATCCCGGGAACAAAAAAAAAAAAAAAAAAAAAAAAAAAAAAAAAAAAAAAAAAAAACCGCCTAGTAGTTCGAAATAAGCAGGAATCTCAACTGTCTACAAGGGGGCTAACAAACTATACACAAAACTAGCATCCACTGTGGAATTTTAGGATATATTCTGAGCTCATAACATACTGAGGTATCTCGACTGGAAAACCATGGCCTGGTCAGATAAATCCCGATTTCAATGGGTAAGTGCTGATGAATTTGCCCGCCGCCAGCTACGTTCCCTCGAAACACGTGGGTTTCTACATTGTAACACTTGTGTTATTGTGTTAAACTTTCAGCGTAAGATTATACCTTTTAATGAATAGATGGCAGCGCATTAAATCCGGTCAGTAATTACGCGCTTTCAATAAAACGGTTAGGGTACCGTGCCCCAGGTTCTGGGAAGGACTTTTAACAAACACAGATGACTCCTAGATTGTCCCATGAGATTAAATGACTGTCCGAACAGCATAAACTACCCTGATTGAAAAGGGCTTTGCTATATAACAGTCCACTTCGCCCCATTTTGATAGAAATTGGACAAAGATGGAGAAAAAGTCAGATAGGCGCAATCTGTCTCAGCCTGCTGTTTGGGTGTAAAGGCCATGACCACCCCTGCTAGGTGTGCAGGCGGTGCTGGAGCCGGCTGGAAATTCCCCGCTGCTGGTGTGTCAGCTCCGCCAGACGAGACGTGTTTGCCCGGGGGAAGTTGGCTGCCTGAGGCGGGAAGCGCTATTTCTGTCACATTCTCGCAGTCACAGCCACAGTCTCCGCTCAGAGGTGACGGCCGCTGCTCTGCTGGGGGCCCAGCTCTCTCTCTCTCTCTCTCTCTCTCTCTCTCTCTCTCTGCGTGCGTTCACACGTCCGCCCCTGCCGCCGCCAGCGCCCACTGGCAACTCCGGCGGCCAGTTCTAGAGCGCGCTTTTGCATCAGCGGCAAGATAAACGCCCTCTGCTCTTGGAAGGAGAGCGTATTTTCCTCTGCCTGTGCCCGTTCATCTTCTTCTCAAGCTCTAAAGAACACTTTTTTTTCCCTCCATTTTTACTTTTACATGCCGACTAGGTTCAGTTTGCGGGCTGTTGAAACAGCAGACGTCGTCGATGGTGGCGTCATCAAGAAGGGGAAGGTAAGAGGTCACTTTCGCCAGAGCCACTGTCCGACCGAAAATTTAGCAGTAGCCTGCTGCGAAGAAGCAGCTCGGTAGCTTCTAGTTTGTTCAGCACCGCCTGTTTGTCTAACTGACGTGGCTGTACAGTGTTTCCTATAGACGACTGAAACCCAGGATGGCTCCCTTAGGCGTGCTCTGGTAGCACAGAGATTCGAACTGAAGTCGCGGTTCGACCCGCGGTTTTAAATTTTCACGTGTATCTAATTATACATAATTATAAGTAGATCCTCAAATTATCTCTTGTTGGGTCAGCTGAACAACCGATACCAGATAGAAACTTCGTCCCGTTACGTAATGGTGCTCTACCATGACGTCATAAGAGTGCAAACAGAAAGAGAACGGGTCACTGACATTTTTTTAGCGTTTGTAATTTTTGGAACGTAAGTTGTGGTGACTGAACGATCTGTAGCGTAGCCGAAGAACTAGGTTAGGTTGAAAGGCTGAAAATTGTTGCGAGCTGGTGAAGCCAACGAACCTGAATACGAATCTTCGTTATGGTGATACACTGAACTGTAGCGTAGGACTGTTACATTGCAAGGTGAGAGTTTGGTTGAGAGTTCGCGAACAGATATCAAAGGTTTCGGTTAATCCCTGTTGCTCGTAATACTTTTACCACATTCTTACAACGTAGTGGTAGGTACTATCAGTACATGACAAACGAGACATACTTTGGCTTTACGGAATAGCTGTTTCGCACATACTATGGTATTTCCTGATCTGCTGAGATACCGAACAGATTTTCAACAAATATACCCAACTGGAAAAAATTATACAAAACATAAAAGATAAATTGCGCTGACTGGAAAGTAGGTAGTTCTCCTCAGAATTGGCAAGGAAAGAACTACGTGGGTAGCACTGACTGGAAGAACCACCCCTAACGTACTCGTAAGACATGTTTAACAATACAGGGAATAACTTTCAGGGTAGTGTAGGACAAAAACTGTATGGGTGCGGAAGACACACATCGATGGTAGACAATGAAAACCTCTTAACTCCATTTTGCTAAATTTTGCAGGTGAAGTAAAAAAGTTTTCTTAAAAATAATATAAAATGATACAGAAAGATATTACATGTCCAACTGTAGCCTAGTTATTGACAGGCTAGAGAAATCCATGCACCTCCAAATCTCCCTTTGATTATGGAGTTACTGGAATTAAAGAGTTTTCACAGACAGATGGGAGATGTGAGGTTTTCATAGTCCACTATCGATATTCGAATACATCCAACAAATAAGACATTCGGTGTAAGTGATACTCGGAGAAGACGATGTTGACACACGAGAGGAAGCCATGATAGGTCGCATCGCACCAGATGACAGACGGCCATGTTCAGCCCCCGCCTTCCTCCCCCTACCCATTCTTATGGGTAACGGAGCATACGGAAATAAAAAGGAAAAAACGAGCTGACATGATTCTGTAGAACCTTCTTTACGTTGTTATATATCTTGCCATCGCCGGCCTGGGTGGTCGAGCGGTTCTAGGCGCTACTGTCTGGAACCGCGTGACCGCTAGGGTCGCAGGTTCGAATCCTGCTTAGAGCATGGATGTGTGTGATGTCCTTAGGTTTAAGTAGTTCTAAGTTCTAGGGGACTGATGACCTCAGAAGTTAAGTCCCGTAGTGGTCAGAGCCATTTGAACCATATCTTGCAATCTGCAACGAAATCATTCTTTTCCTCGTTGCAGACTGCAAGCTGTATAGCAATGAAGGGTTTACAGAACCTAAGATTCTAAAAAAGAATCAGGTAACAAACACGATAGACATAAAATGTTTTTTAGTTTTCGTTCTAATTTAGATTCCAATAAAAGTATACCTTGGCACACAATGTCGAAACAATTTGAGCATAAACTTTAGTTACTTTTCTTTCAGGTAAATTGTAAGAGGCTGCTGGGAAGTCCCAAAATTTTTTCCGAAAGAACGGTTGGTGTTACAGCTTTAAAGCCAGACTAATGATGAGATCTGTGTGTGTGTGTGTGTGTGTGTGTGTGTGTGTGTGTGTGTGTGATACTAGTCCTCAAAGGTTAATTTACCCATTACCTATTACGTTCCTTCAGGAACGTTTCATAATGGAGGTGCCGCTTTGGGATATCTGTTGGGTGGGTCGTATTACGTTTCGCCGGGACGATACATTTTGGGCGGCAAGTTTTTCTTGTCGTTGCACATCCCCCACTACACGCCCTCAGCTGGGAGTACAGCCAGCGACCGGTGGGCGAGAGTGGTTAGCCTGCCAGCTGTCCACGCCCGAGATTGAGTTCAGACACACACTAGGAGCGGGGATGAGCGAATCTTCCCGGAACTGAAAATTTGACACCAAGCAGAACCAAAGTTCGTGACCTGCGTCTGGGGAATACTGTGAGGATGGTCCATATAATCGCAGCTCGTCGACGTAGGCTACAAAGGGATTATCTGCAACCTGTGCAGAAAGCAGGTTGGTTATGTGGCTCTGTGTAGAATGGTCGCCTACCACGTGGGCGGCCCGGGTTCGATTCGCAGCCATGATATATTTTTAAACATTTCCGTCAAGCATAAAATACATATGGTTAAAAAATAATTTGTAATGCTTTAACTTAAAAAATCTTCATTCACAATCTTTTCGAATTGATAGGGGAAAAAACCTAAAAAATTACCGAAACGAGACTCGAATAAGCGATTACCGGTATTGAGAGCTACTGATTTTTTCAATCTTTACGTATGTCACACATCAGGGTAATGTTGGTAAACATGAACAGTTGTTTAATAATTTTTGTTAGTTGGAATGGAACCCTGCACCCCCATCCCTCAAGGTATCGCGCGAGATATTTTAAAACTGAGCCGCATTGCCTGTCAAAAATAAACTACCTTACATTAGCATCTTACAAGGAGGTAACAAAAATCATGGGATAGGGATATGCACCTATACAGATAGCGGTAGTATCGCGTACTCTAGGTATAAAAGGGCAGTGCGTTGGCGGAGTTGTCACATGTACTCAGGTAATTCATGTGAAAAGGTTTCTGTCGTGATTATAGCCGCCCGACGGGAGTTAACAGACTTTGGACGCGGAATGGTAGTTGGAGCTAGAGGTATGGGAGACTCGATTTCGGAAATCATTAGGGAGTTCAATATTCAGAGACCCACAGTATCAAGAGTGACGAAAAGACCAAATTTCAGGCATTACCTCTCACAACGAACAACAACGCGTGAAATAACCGCAGAAAACAAATTGGGACGTACTACGAACGTATCCGTTAGGACAGTGCGGCGAAATATGGCGTTAATGGGCTGTGGCAGCAGATGTCCGACGCAAGTGTCTTTGCTAGTGGCACGACATCGACTGCAGCGACTCTCGTGCGTTCGTGACCATATCTATTGGACCTTAGACGGCTGCAAAACCGTGGTCTGATCAGGTGAATCCCGATTTCAGTTAGCAAGAGCTGATGATACGGTCATTGTGTGGCGCAGACCCCACTAAGCCATACACCCAAGTTGTCAACAAGACACTGTGCAGGCTGCTGGTGGCTCCATAATGGTGTGGGCTGTTTTTACATGGAATAAACTGGAAATAATGTTCCCAAACAACTATGGAATGTTTATGGATGATATCACCGGGCCACAATTGTTCACGATTAGTTCGTGGAACATACTGGAGAATTAGAGTGAATGGTTTGACCACCCAAATTGCCCGACACGAACCCCATCGAACGTTTATGGGACATAATCGAGAGATCAATTCATGCACTGCCGTCACTTTCGCCCATTATGAACAGCTACAGAGGCTGCATGGCTCAGTATCCTACAGGGAACTTCCAACGACTTGTCGGGTTCGTGCCACGTCGTTGCTGCCGTACGCCGACACTTGGCACAGCAGTGTAAATAGAACAGGGAAACGTCAAAGTCGATTTTCTGGAGAATATTTGAGAATAGTACTGAAAGACCTAAGTCGAAACAAGGCCCCGGGAGGAGACAACGTTCCATTGGAACTACTGATAGCCTTCGGAGGGCCAGCTCTCACAAAACTGTACCATCTGGTGAGCAAGATCTATGAGACACGCGAAATACCCTCAGACTTAAAGAACAATATAATTGAAACTTGAAACTTCCTGGCAGATTAAAACTGTGCGCCCGACCGAGACTCGAAGTCGGGACCCCTGCCTTTCGCGGGCAAGTGCTCTACCATCTGAGCTACCGAAGCACGACTCACGCCCGGTCCTCACAGCTTTACTTCTGCCAGTATCTCGTCTCCTACTTTCCAAACTTTACAGAAGCTCTGCTGCGAATCTTGCAGAACTAGCACTCCTGAAAGAAAGGATACTTCAAGAATATAATTATTCCAATACCAAACAAAGGACCTGTTGACAGCTGTGAAAATTACTGAACTATCAGTTTAATAAGTCACGGCTATAAAATAGTAACACGGATTCTTTACAGACAAATGGGAAAACTTGTAGAAACCGTCCTCGGGGAAGATCAGTTTGGATTCCTTAGAAATTTTGGAACACGTGAGGCAATACTGACTCTAGGACTTATCTTAGAAGGTACATTAAGGAAAGGCAAACCTACGTTTCTAGCATTTGTAGACTTAAAGAAAGCTTTCGACAATGTTGACTGGAATATTCGCTTTCAAATTCTGAACACGGCAGGGGTAAAATACAGGGAACGAAAGGCTATGTGCAATTTGTACAGAAACCAGATGGCAGTTATAAGAGTCGAGGGACATGAAAGGGAAGCATTGGTTGGGAAGGGAGTGAGACAGGGTTGTAGCCTCTCCCCGATGTTATTCAATCTGTATATTGAGTAAGCAGTAAAGGAAACAAAAGGAAAAATTCGGAGTTGGAATTAAAATCCATGGAGAAGAAATAAAAACTTTTGAGGTTTGCCGTTGACATTGTAATTCTGACAGAGACAGCAAAGGACTTAGAAGAGAACTTGAACGGAATGGACACTGTTTTGAAAGGAGGATATGAGACGAATATCAACAAAAGCAAAACGAGGATAATGGAATGTCGAATTAACTCAGGTGATGCTGAGGGAATTAGATTAGGAAATGGCTCTGAGCACTATGGGACTCAACTGCTGAGGTCATTAGTCCCCTAGAACTTAGAACTAGTTAAACCTAACTAACCTAAGGACATCACAAACATCCATGCCCGAGGCAGGATTCGAACCTGCGACCGTAGCGGTCTTGCGGTTCCAGACTGCAGCGCCTTTAACCGCACGGCCACTTCGGCCGGCTAGATTAGGAAATGACACTTAAAGTAGTAAAAGAGTTTTGCTATTTGGGGAGAAAAATGACTGATGATGATGGTCGGAGTAGAGGATATAAAATGTAGACCGTCTATGGGGAGGAAAGCGTTTCTGAAGAAGAGAAATTTGTTAACATCGAGTATAGATTTAAGTGTCAGAAAGTTGTTTCTGAAAGTATCTGTATGGAGTGTAGCCATGCATGAAAGTGAAACAAGGATGGTAAACAGTTTAGACAGGAAGAGAATAGAAGCTTTCGAAATGTGGTGTTACAGAAGAATGCTGAAAATTAGATGGGTAGACCACATAACTAATGAAGAGGTATTGAATAGAATTGAGGAGAAGAGGAATTTGTGGCACAACTTGACTAGAAGAAGGGACCTGTTGGTAGGACATGTGTTGAGGCATCAAGGGATCACCAATTTAGTATTGGAGGGCAGTGTGAAGGGTAGAAATCGTAGAGGGGGACCAAGAGATGAATGTACTAAGCAGATTCAGAAGGATGTAGGTTGCAGTAGGTGCTAGGTCATGAAGAAGCTTGCACAGGATAGAGTAGGATGGAGAGCTGCGTCAAACCAGTCTCTGGACTGAAGGTCACAACAGCACATATTTGAGAATTGCATCGATATATATTTGAATACTGTAGAAATAAAAAAATTACAAAAATCCGATAGCCGTGTGGTGTCCTTGCGAGCACACGCCAAACGTTGCGATCACGTAAAACGATTAAGGAAAAAAATGCAAAGTACAAATTTGGAGACGTGTGTAAGCGAAGACCTGGTCGCGGCGTGAGCCTCTAGTGACTGCTGCAGTGTGTCGTGTGAACCCCCGGCCAGTGGGCGCCGCTCGAGCTGCAGAGGAGCGGCCGAGCGGGTGGGCGGTGACAAGTTAGCTGCCCCTGGCTGCAGGACGGCGCGGCCTTTGTCGGAGGGCAGGCAGCCCCGTGTTTGCGGCGAGGGCAGCGGCCCGGCCCCGTGCCGCCTCAGCGCACGTGGGGCGCCCACTCGCCACGCCGCGCAAGGACACTGTGCGAGCGCCAAGGCCGCCGCCGGCCGCGCCCTCGGGGCATCAGCCCGCCGAGGCCGCGGGCCTGCCGTGACACGGCGGCACGTCACGGCGTGCCGTGATGCGGCCGGGGGGAAAGCTGCGCCACAAATTATGCTCCCCGGGGCTCACCAAACCGCTGTTGCGTGTCGAAATCGGGCTTACGACTGACGATTTCGTAAATGCCCCCAGTCACGAAGTACCACACTGTTATAATAATTATTATTGCACCTGATATTATCAGAAGAGGGTGCCTGACCATTTCCCTACTGTTCCTGAATCACGTTTACTCCTTTAACAAGATATTTTCTAAAATTATGTTGTCTGCTATCTTTCGTAAATATCTACGTAATTATACGAGGGCAGTTCAATAAGTAATGCAACACATTTTTTTTTTTTTGAAACAGGGGTTGTTTTATTCAGCATTGAAATACACCAGGTTATTCCCCAATCTTTTAGCTACACAACACTATTTTTCAACGTAATCTCCATTCAATGCTACGGCCTTACGCCACCTTGAAATGAGGGCCTGTATGCCTGCACGGTACCATTCCACTGGTCGATGTCGGAGCCAACGTCGTACTGCATCAATAACTTCTTCATCATCCGCGTAGTGCCTCCCACGGATTGCGTCCTTCATTGGGCCAAACATGGAAATCCGACGGTGCGAGATCGGGGCTGTAGGGTGCATGAGGAAGAACAGTCCACTGAAGTTTTGTGAGCTCCTCTCGGGTGCGAAGACTTGTGTGAGGTCTTGCGTTGTCATGAAGAAGGAGAAGTTCGTTCAGATTTTTGTGCCTACGAACACGCTGAAGTCGTTTCTTCAATTTCTGAAGAGTAGCACAATACACTTCAGAGTTGATCGTTTGACCATGGGGAAGGACATCGAAAAGAATAACCCCTTCAGCGTCCCAGAAGACTGTAACCATGACTTTACTGGCTGAGGGTATGGCTTCAAACTTTTTCTTGGTAGGGGAGTGGGTGTGGCGCCACTCCATTGATTGCCGTTTTGTTTCAGGTTCGAAGTGATGAACCCATGTTTCATCGCCTGTAACAATCTTTGACAAGAAATTGTCACCCTCAGCCACATGACGAGCAAGCAATTCCGCACAGATGGTTCTCCTTTGCTCTTTATGGTGTTCGGTTAGACAACGAGGGACCCAGCGGGAACAAACCTTTGAATATCCCAACTGGTGAACAATTGTGACAGCACTACCAACAGAGATGTCAAGTTGAGCACTGAGTTGTTTGATGGTGATCCGTCGATCATCTCGAACGAGTGTGTTCGCACGCTCCGCCATTGCAGGAGTCACAGCTGTGCACGGCCGGCCCGCACGCGGGAGATCAGTCAGTCTTGCTTGACCTTGCGGCGATGATGACACACGCTTTGCCCAACGACTCACCGTGCTTTTGTCCACTGCCAGATCACCGTAGACATTCTGCAAGCGCCTATGAATATCTGAGATGCCCTGGTTTTCCGCCAAAAGAAACTCGATCACTGCCCATTGTTTGCAACGCACATCCGTTACAGACGCCATTTTAACAGCTCCGTACAGCGCTGCCACCTGTTTGAAGTCAATGAAACTATACGAGACGAAGCGGGAATGTTTGAAAATATTCCACAAGAAATTTCCGGTTTTTTCAACCAAAATTGGCCGAGAAAAAAAATGTGTTGCATTACTTATTGAACTGCCCTCGTACGTATATAAAAAAATATTCTTAAAGGCACATGCTGCAGGTGGTTTCCTTTGCTTTGTCAACAGTACTCAAGGCAAAGGTAGGTTCAAATGGCTCTGAGCACTATGGGACTTCACGTCTGAGGTCATCAGTCCCCTAGAACTTAGAACTAGTTAAACCTAACTAACCTAAGGACATGACATACACATCCATGCCCGAGGCCGGAGCAAACGTAGGCAGTGGTTTTGTAGGCAGAGTGAAATTCCCTCTTTATATATATATACACGTTTATGTTTGCAAAAAAAGTCACATTACACTGTTGAAGGATAAAATCTACCTAAATAGCTGTTCCTTTTGTGAACATATTCGTCCATGAATAGAGAGAGAGAGCATTGCACTCTGCCTACAAACTGTCGACCTCTACGTACTGTTGCCTTCAATATTGCTGGAAACCCAACGTAACCAGTTTGCAACGTATGCCCTTAGGTATGGCTTCATTCTAACATTACGTAGATAGAGACTTCGCAAATTTTATAGAGTCGTATAAGTAATGTTTCTTTGTGTACTCTTTATGCACTCGCAGATGACCACTGGCTCGTCAAAATTGGTTACGGCGTTGTGAAATGCTTACATGATTTCGCCATATAAAAATTACGATCTCAGTCCATCACTTAAGTTCCGAAACAGTATTTTTCTAAATTTTCGTCTTAGGTTGGTAGGTTCGAACTTTCTACTCGATTGCAGTACATATTCGTAATTTTAATTTTCACTTCGTTATTTTGTCCGTGTTTACATATTATTCTACAGAACTGCAAATTGATCAGTTATGGTCCCTGTTAAACTCCAGTTCTCCGTCCTTAGATTTTCTATTTATGTTAATTCTTTGCTTCTGCCTCTAATGATAATGTTTCGTTATATTACTCTACACGGATGTTCTAAAATGTTACCACTTTATTCTTTAAATAACTTCTCTACTCCATACAATTCTGGAATATATTTTTCCATGTTTATTTTATTTCTTTGCTTGGCTGTTATTATATTCGTTTATTCTAGACAGACTGAAGATGGGTGTGAAAAGTGGCAAGTGACCCTGAATGAAGTGTGAAGTTATTCAAATGAGGAATAAAAGAAATCGGCTAAATTTCGATAACGCGATAAGTCACACAAATCTGAAGGCTTTAATGCAACGAAATACTTACCGATTACAATTACAAAAACTTAAATTGGGACGATCACACAGATAGTGTTGTGCGTAGAGCAAATCAAAGACTGCGATTCATTGGCAGAACACTTAGAAGTTGCAACAGGTGTACTAAAGAGACTGCTTACACCATGCTTGTCTGCCCTATTCTGGAGTGTTGCTGTGCGGTGTGGGATCCGCATCAGGTGGGACTGACCGACGACATCGAAAAAGTTCAAAGAATGGCAGCTCGTTTTGTACTATCGCAAAACAAGGAACATAGTGCCACAGACATATGTGGAGTGGCAATCATTAAAACAAAGGCGTTTTTCGTTGCGACGGGATCTTCTCATGAAATTTCAATCAGCAGTTTTCTTCTCCGATTGCGAAAACACTCTGTTGACACCCACCTACATAGGGAGAAATGATGATCGTGATAAAATAAGAGCAATCAGGACTCGTCCAGAAAAATTTAAGTACTCGTTTTTCCCGAGCGCCTTTAGAAAGTGGAACGGTAGAGAGAGAGAGAGAGAGAGAGAGAGAGAGAGAGAGAGAGAGAGAGAGAGCATGAAGGTGGTTCATTGAACCCTCTGCCATGCACTTTAATGTGAATTTCAGAGTAATCAAGTAGACGTCGACGTAGATGGTCAGTCAGTGATCAATCCCATGTGTTCTGTATGCTTCGTTATATTTTCGTAATTATTCCTCTCTTTTTCGTTCACCTGTATGGATCGCATCCATTACCTCTGCTACAGCAGTTATTTCTGGCATTCGAAATTTACCTATTTTATAATTTGTTCTCCGTCGCATACATATACATGTCGTGGCCTAAAACACAATGTAGTGTTTCATCATCTACTCAATTACTTCATGAGGATAATTTAATGGTTGAGTCCGTAGCTGATAGGGTGTTTTTTCTGCAAATAGCAGTTCTACGGCGACACATTTTTATTTCTATTGTTTCTGTGCAACTGTTTTTTTAGCCAAGCTAATAAGCTGCATCTTGGACTATTCACTTCATACAGTTAGATATCTTTGTCAGGGTGAGTCATCCTCATGAGGCTGTCTGCAATGTCAGCAAAACCGTTGGTAGTTTGGTAGTTTTATCACATAATGAAGTCATTGGCAGGTTTAAAACTTCGTGGTGGACCGGGACTCTAAGCTGGAACTTTCGCGAACAAGTGCTCTACCGTCTGAGCTATCCAAGCACGACCCTCCTCACAGCTCTCCTTCCGCCAGTACCTCTCATCTGCCTTCCAAATTTGCAGAAGTTGTCATGCATACTTTGCGGGACTAGCGCTCGTCCAAGAAATGGTACTCAGGCCACACGTTGATTGAGCTACATTTAGAATCATATGGTCGCTGAGTGGTGGTCAGACGGTGAGCGCTACAGACATGAAATGAAAGAACTGCATCTAGCTCTTCCAGCTTCTAAACTAGTAAAGTGACGCGGTGGATGTGGTAGTGCATCCATACAGTTACGAATAATTTAAATTGGAACGATCTCATAGATACTGTTACGAACATAGCTAATGTTATGAGAAAAGCAAACCAAAGACTGCGATTGTTTGGCAGAACACGTAGAAAATGTAACAGGTCTACTAAACAAACTGATTACACTACGCTTGTGTGCCCTCTTCTCGAGTATTACTGTCCGATGTAGGATCCACATCAGATAGGGTTGACGGAGGATATGGAAAAAGTTCCAAGCAAGGGAGCTCTTTTGCTATTATCACTAATAGAGAAGAAAGTGCCACGAATATAAGCGAATTGGGATGGGATTCATTTAAAAACCAAGGCATTTTTCGTCGTTCGTAGTGGCATGGACTTCTAATCAAAATTCAGTCACCAACTTCCTCCTCAAATTGTGCACATATTTTGTTGGTTCCCAACTACAAAGGGAGGAATGATCGTCGTGGTAAAATAAAACAAATTAGAGCTCCCACGGAAAGATTTGTGATCTTTTTTTCCCACGCGCTGCTCGGTAGTGGAACGATAGAAAACGTAATTGCGAAATGCAGAGTGATTATAGGTGTAGGTACTGAATACTGACGTGGTTCAAACTAGAAATCACCCAGTACTGGGTTTGTCCACTGTCTTTTATACGTAGTCATGCGCGTTTCAACCGTAACATCCCTTTCTAAAAATCACATGTGGCTTTACATTCATCAAACCGCGTCAGTGAAAATCGTATTGGAAATACCAATATTATAAAAAAGCAAAAGGTTCTGTTCCTTTGCATATTTCGATAATTGACGGTAGCGTCCTCCCGCCGTGCCGAGTGAGCCGGATCCGTCGCGCGCGGCGCCAGGCGAGTGACAGGCGTTATTTCCGGGCGCGGCCGCCTTATATAGGGCGGCGTCGCGGGCGGCGGCTGCCGCGGCGCACTGCGCATGCGCGCCGGGCCAGCCGCTGCCCACGCGCCGTCTGCCGGCCGTCTGGCGCGGCCGCCCACCCACGCGACCGCCGGCCCCTCAGCTGGGCATGTGGGTCGCCGCGGAGACGACGGTGAGGCGCGGCGCTGAGGCCACAGGCTTCTGGTAGGCACACAGCGTGCATCACATAACACTCGCATCCCTTGTATTCCGTGAACAGTTAGATATCGAAGTGAGCTTTTCGACAAGTGATAGAAAACAGAGAGAGCACGTAATTTTTCTCATTCGTTGTTAGTAATCTCAACTCTCGTATGAACATAGAAATTGAAGAGCACGTGTTTTTTTAATGAGACGATATATTCGAAACTTCTTTGCCCAAACAAGAGTACAGTATAGGACGCTTATTAATGTGGGCGTCGAAAATTTTCGCAGAAATATCAGAGGAATGTGCTCAAGTCGAAAAGCAAGGCGGTCGCAATCGGCTGAGATAGAGATAGAGATGGAGATGGAGATGGATTGATAGATGGATTGATAGAAAGAAATATATTTTTCCAGATGGGACCCCTCATGCCGTTGTGTAGAAGAATCGCAGCTGACTCTGTATCTATGTCGGTCCAAGATATGAAAAGTTTTATAATTTATTACGTCACGATCGCTTTGATACGTAAAAAGTATTCCCATTACCGATTTCGGCAAATATGCCATCTTCAGATGTGCTGAATCCTCTAAAAAGTTTCGTACACGGAGATATAAACAAATGTGATTAGGCATTTTGAACATCATGATGTAGTCATTTAATACATTTCAAAGAATGTACATCATATCGTCACATAATAAAGAGAAATTATTTTTTCTCGAGAAGATAGGCCTGTGTTCCAGTTGCGTGCGACGGAGCCTAGGCGGATTTAACACCACAGAAGCCGATTACGGCCACATTCCATTTCGTTTTCAGCACGCTTTTCGGATAATTCTGCAAATTACTTTCGAATGCCGTTAAAAAGTATATCGTTTCATTAAAAAAACGTCTTCAGTATTTAGATCAATAGAAGAGTTAATATACCGAAAAATACATGCCCATCTGCGTCGTTTTTACCTTGAACGATTTTCCAGCTAGTGCAAGGTTTAGATGATTCACCCTGCTTGCATTTTATTACTTATAATTACAGGCATATAATCAGACTGTAGAATCTGTTAATTTCACGGTAGGACTGTCCAGCGTTCCGATGTGTCAGGCCAGAAAAGTTCCAAACAAGAATTGTTTTGTTAATTGAGAATTAAAATATTTGGTGGTGGTGGTGGTGGTACGGAGGATGTATGATGGTAGAATCACCGACTGTGTCGAACACAAAGGGACGAAAGTTGGTTGGCTGACAGGAATAACATAATATGGTGGATATAACACAACAAAGCCGGCCCCTGTTAACTGTTGACTGTTCCACGCTGTGAAAAATCTCTCAGTAATGTAGCCCACGTATCGGTTTGCGAAAAGCTGACCAGGTCATTTTGAGTGACGAAGCTGTTCTAACACCCGGCAGCCACATTGATAATAATACTATCTGATGGACGTTGATGTATATGCGTCTGAATTTATATACTCAATTACTGCAATCTCTGGTGCTCATGTAAGCAATTCCCTTTGCTCTCTCAACATGTGTGATCGTACTTAAATTCAGATATTATAATTAAAGACATACTAAACAATTACTAAATGAAAATTCTGTTATGGAATGCTCCTGTGTATCTTTAAAGCTGCCTTACAATTTTGTGTAACAAGATGAAATATCCTTGTCTATTGGATGAGCGTAAGTTGTAACGTAATACGCTCGCAAAGAATGAAAAACCGCTCAGCTGGCACGAAAGGAAATGCAAACAACGATAGGCTCTTAACGTGGTACGCAGTTGATCCGAGCGTTACCTGTAGCCGTAATGGTGAAAGTAATGACCCATTGTAAAATCAGAGAATTTTCAGTAAAGTCCACGCGAGGTGGTGGTGGTGGTGGTGGTGGTGGTGGTGGTTAGAGCAGAAACAAATTTCTGAAAATCTAGTGTATTTGTTAAAGTGCGTGTGCGTGCGCGCTCGCGCGATTTATCTTCGTTCCTAAGTTGTGAATTAATATTACTGAATTGAAATATCGTGTATTTTTTGGAGAGATACGCTATTGTTGTACAGCAGATTTTATTGTAGAATTGTGACCCGTTTCATGAAAGTCTTCAGACTTTTGGATGGCGGCTGTAAGAGTAACGGCCTCGAAAGGTGCTTTTATACCTGTGCATCTCGCGGCTAGTCGCCATGCGGCTATAGCTTGCCCCCAAATGAACGTAGAGGCGCCCAGTGTAACCACAGGTATAGGACCTTGCCTATTACGGCGGTGCGGGTATCCCGCATCGCCCCCTACCCTCCTCGGAGTATGGGACCTCATCATCATGGACAGCCCAAATAATAGATAGTGTGCTACTACCCCCCCCCCCCACTCACTTTGCTTTTCTAGAAACCATCACAATATTGCTGTCCAGCCGTGCAAGTCTCCTTTCATCCAGAGCTTTTCTATTTGGATTAATGAGCGCAATTATTCTTTCAGAGGACTCGTAGCGTTAAATTAATATGACGACTTCATGCAGTTTGTTAAAATTCGTGGTGAAACCGCCAGCTGTAATTTATTTTACACAGTTCGCTACTAGTTTCGGTCAGTGAGCATTATCAAGCTTAGCCCAGAACGAATGAATCAAACCATTAGAGGTTCACAGGGAAATATGACAGTAAACAGTATTTAACTTGCTGGCATAAATGGCAGGAAATACCTTAATTTGAAGAAAAGTAATTTGCTTTTTTCAGCCCACCATAGTACATAAAAAATTTCTCACAGTAATAGCTATGTACTATAATTTTCGTCAATAAGCAAGTCTTCATTGACAGCTAGTAAAACACTGATAGATTAATGGCTCTGAGCACTATGGGACTTAACATCTATGGTCATCAGTCCCCTTGAACTTATAACTACTTAAACCTAACCAACCTAAGGACGTCACACAACACCCAGTCATCACGAGGCAGAGAAAATCCCTGACCCCGCCGGGAATCGAACCCGGGAACCCGGGTTTGGGAAGCGAGAACGCTACCGCACGACCACGGGATGCGGACACACTGACAGATGTAAATAGGCCTAACAGTCAAGAATGCAAAGACAATGCCATCCTTGACACATCTATTAGTGTGTTACTAACTGCCGGCCGAAGTGGCCATGCGGTTAAAGGCGCTGCAGTCTGGAACCGCAAGACCGCTACGGTCGCAGGTTCGAATCCTGCCTCGGGCATGGATGTTTGTGATGTCCTTAGGTTAGTTAGGTTTAACTAGTTCTAAGTTCTAGGGGACTAATGACCTCAGCAGTTGAGTCCCATAGTGCTCAGAGCCATTTGAACCATTTTTTTTGTTACTAACTGTCGATGTGGACTTGCTTATTGACAAAAATTATCGTACAGAGCTATTATTGTGACAATTTTTTTTTATGCTGTGGTAGGCTTAAAAGAGAAAATTACCTTTGTTCATATTATGGTGTACTTTCCTGCCGGAAGTCAAATACTATTTACCCATATATTTGCCAGTAAACTGTGTAAAATCTAATGGTTTAATTTATTACTTTTGTGGTAAGCTTGATAATGGTCACTGACCGAAACTAGTAGCGAATTGTGCAAAGTAAATGACAGCTGAAGAACTCGCCATGCAGGCGACATACTCAGAACCGAACACTGTTTGATAAACCGAAACAGTTCGCAATTTCACAAAATTTATGCAACGTACCCGGGCAATAAAAATTGTTACTACCTGACTTCATTACAGTATTAATCAATTCCAGTGCAGATTCCAATCCATTGCCTTCAAGTTGAGTAATTGCGAAAAATCTAGATCAGTGTGCTATGTTGACCGGGAGCAAACGCAGCCAGTCCTGTTCCCACCATTCCGTGGCTACCCAACACTGCGAAGCCGTTGGGCAGTTAGAACTCGCACGGGGCCGCCGAATCCGGTCTTTGCCGAATTTGGAACCGCAAGGACGTCGCGTTCTGTTAGTACCAGCGGCATCGTTTAAGGAATAGCAAACACAGGCGGTGGGACGTGTAGTACAGTGCTGTGATAGGGTTGTGACACCGCTTACGAATGTACCTGATCACTTGGCGGCTCAGCGACCGCTACCAACTTTGTGTGTGTGTGTGTGTGTGTGTGTGTGTGTGTGTGTGTGTGTGTGTGTGTGTGTGTGTGTAATGACGAAACATATGGTTGATCCATTGATGTATAATGTTTCTCTCTTTAGGGGTGATTCTAACAAGCGAAACCGCCAGAATACAGAAAATAACATAAAATTGTGATAATTTTAATTTTAATAATCAACAGCCTCTGTTGGACCGTTTACCTAGAATTTACCTAGGTTTCACTCGGGATAACCCAACCAACAGTAACTACCGTTTGGCCACAGTGTAGCGTCATGAGGCCCGCCTAGGCGGACACAATACCTTGCGCCTGCGCATAAACTGTATGATAGTCACTTGTTGGGACAAGACGCGAACTTAACCCCTGACCTTGAATTTACTAGGAAAGTGAAATGAAAGGTATAGCTGAGGAAAAGGGCGTATATGTTATCCTGTGCAGAATGTACTTAGATCGACTGTCTTACCATTTATGAAGTATTCATTGGTCATAATATGAGGAAGACATGTGCTTACAAGGTGTGGCCTATCTAGGAAAATTTTTGTGCTTAAGCTCGAAGTTTAATAAGCCAAAAAGAACTTAGGAGTGGGAAGGATAATACACTCCTGGAAATGGAAAAAAGAACACATTGACACCGGTGTGTCAGACCCACCATACTTGCTCCGGACACTGCGAGAGGGCTGTACAAGCAATGATCACACGCACGGCACAGCGGACACACCAGGAACCGCGGTGTTGGCCGTCGAATGGCGCTAGCTGCGCAGCATTTGTGCACCGCCGCCGTCAGTGTCAGCCAGTTTGCCGTGGCATACGGAGCTCCATCGCAGTCTTTAACACTGGTAGCATGCCGCGACAGCGTGGACGTGAACCGTATGTGCAGTTGACGGACTTTGAGCGAGGGCGTATAGTGGGCATGCGGGAGGCCGGGTGGACGTACCGCCGAATTGCTCAACACGTGGGGCGTGAGGTCTCCACAGTACATCGATGTTGTCGCCAGTGCCCGTCGACCTGGGGCCGGACCGCAGCGACGCACGGATGCACGCCAAGACAGTAGGATCCTACGCAGTGCCGCAGGGGACCGCACCGCCACTTCCCAGCAAATTAGGGACACTGTTGCTCCTGGGGTATCGGCGAGGACCATTCGTAACCGTCTCCATGAAGCTGGGCTACGGTCCCACACACCGTTAGGCCGTCTTCCGCTCACGCCCCAACATCGTGCAGCCCGCCTCCAATGGTGTCGCGACAGGCGTGAATGGAGGGACGAATGGAGACGTGTCGTCTTCAGCGATGAGAGCCGCTTCTGCCTTGGTGCCAATGATGGTCGTATGCGTGTTTGGCGCCGTGCAGGTGAGCGCCACAATCAGGACTGCATACGACCGAGGCACACAGGGCCAACACCCGGCATCATGGTGTGGGGAGCGATCTCCTACACTGGCCGTACACCACTGGTGATCGTCGAGGGGACACTGAATAGTGCACGGTACATCCAAACCGTCATCGAACCCATCGTTCTACCATTCCTAGACCGGCAAGGGAACTTGCTGTTCCAACAGGACAATGCACGTCCGCATGTATCCCGTGCCACCCAACGTGCTCTAGAAGGTGTAAGTCAACTACCCTGGCCAGCAAGATCTCCGGATCTGTCCCCCATTGAGCATGTTTGGGACTGGATGAAGCGTCGTCTCACGCGGTCTGCACGTCCGGCACGAACGCTGGTCCAACTGAGGCGCCAGGTGGAAATGGCATGGCAAGCCGTTCCACAGGACTACATCCAGCATCTCTACGATCGTCTCCATGGGAGAATAGCAGCCTGCATTGCTGCGAAAGGTGGATATACACTGTACTAGTGCCGACATTGTGCATGCTCTGTTGCCTGTGTCTATGTGCCTGTGGTTCTGTCAGTGTGATGTATCTGACCCCAGGAATGTGTCCATAAAGTTTCCCCTTCCTGGGACAATGAATTCACGGTGTTCTTATTTCAATTTCCAGGAGTGTATAAAGCCAACATCGTCATTATTATGACTAGGTCTATAAATTTTTAAGACGTAATTGTTAAGCACTTGCTTAGCTATGGTTACAACGCATGAACATCCTATTGACTTAGTACACAAATGGTCATGATTGAACTTACGAAAAAGTCTACATCTAATCTATAACATCCGGCAATACGGGCCATATAAAATAAATGGTCATTAATCAAGATTAGTATATTTGCCCTGAAATGGTCTAGAATAATGTCAAAAACTAATGCACGTGCCTAATTGAGCTTCTTGGCGAAGTTATGGTTATAAGTTGCAGAAAACACTATAGTAGGGGATAATGTGGCGGCAATGGGGTACTCAGTTTGCCTTCATGGAGGTGATCCACACACATACTGTAAAAACTGTGTGTGGACCACAGCCATCATAATCCGGGCCTGGTGACCGCTGCCATTGAACTTGAGGCTGTTGATTCTTAAAATTAATATTTATACAGTTGCTGACAAAGCCGCGAAATGTTGAAGATATTTAAATAAAATTGTGCAACTGCTGCCACAAATACGCTTCCTTCAGAATTTAAGGAAGTTGCAGTCATTGTATATCCTCACACAAATAAAAAAAAAATCCCTGTAGTTTCAACATTCTGCCAAAATTTCTTGGGACATCCAAAGATGCCCCCAGTACAAAATCAGCTAAGGGCGATGCGACAATGCAGTAAGATCTGGAATGACAACAGCCCATTTCGTAACGTTATCGCCGAGTCCTTTGAAGCGCCAGCTCACATCACACCCTGTAGAGCAGCAACAGCGCGTCACATTCCGCGGTGCTGAAAACCTACATCTACATTTGTACTCCGCAAGCCACCCATCGGTGTGTGGCGGAGGGCACTTTCCGTGCCACTGTCATTACATCCCTTTCCTGTTCCAGTCGCGTATGGTTCGCAGGAAGAACGACTGCCGGAAAGCCTCCGTGCGCGCTGGAAGCTCTCTAGTTTTACATTCGTGATTGATCTCCTCGGGAGGTAACGTAGGGGGAAGCAAGATATTGGATACCTCATCCAGAAACGCACCCTCTCGAAACCTGGACAGCAAGCTACACCGCGACGCAGAGCGCCTCTCTTGCAGAGTCTGCCACTTGAGTTTGCTAAACATCTCCGTAACGCTATCACGCTTACCAAATAACCCTGTGACGAAACGCGCCGCTCTTCTTTGGATCTTCTCCATCTCCTCTGTCAAACCGACCTGGTACGGATCCCACACTGATGAGCAATACTCAAGTATAGGTCGAACTAGTGTTTTGTAAGCCACGTCCTTTGTTGATGGACTACATTTTCCAAGGACTATTCCAATGAATCTCAACTTAGCTACCGCCTTACCAACAATTAACATATTCAGGGATGCTGCAACGGCCTTATGATCACTGATTCCCTGTTCTGCGCTTACAGAGTCGAAAAGTTCGGGTCTGTTTGTTACCAGTAGCTCCAAGATGTTACCTGCACGAGTCGGTTCTCTGTTCAATTGCTCGAGGTAATTTTCGGATAGTGCACTCACTATAATGTCACTCGATGCTCTGTTCCTACCACCCGTCCTAAACATGTGAGTGAGTGTCCCAGTCTATATCACTGGAAACGAGTCTTTCATCCCTTGATTTTGTTTCCTCCTGTCAAAGTGACGACTAAAAATTAGTCACTGAGGATCATGTCGCCTCCTGCCTGTGCCTGTGTTGTGAAGAAAATAAAGCAGCCATCAATCTGAAGATTGTTCTGAACACCACCCAGTGGTTTACTACGCATCGTCCTGTTGGACGCGGTATGCCGTTGCCTTCCTCCGACCACTGAATTGACTAATCCAGCCAGTTGCAGGGGGACCTACAGTGTAACGTTAATTCCGAACCGTGCTGCAGCTCACCGTTCTTCGTATCAACAAATCCTGTAGTAAATGGTGACGGTGCTAGCACGGGCCGCTGAGGGACACCCGCCGCCGTTCTCGCGCAGTGATAACAGCAGCACGCAGGTTCAGGGTTTAGGCTGCCCGCCGGCAGTTACCTGTGGTCGCCTTTGTCGGTGTGGCCAGCTGACGGCTGGCGGCGTCTTTCAAGCCCGCGGCCGCTCGGCCGGCGCCAGGCTGAGGCGCTGCACGCTCCGCGCTCCCCGCTGCCCGATCGCCGGCCTGTAATTTCCGTAAACAGCGCCCGCCACCTGCCGCACAAAAAACCCCAACCACGCCGCCCGTCTCCTGTACACAGCGGAACGAAAATTATCCCTAAATACAAACTGGAGCAGCCCGCCACGCACTTCGACTGCCGCGCTCCGGTTAGCTGCTGCTTCCCCGTGTCCGCGCAGTTAACCTTAATGTTGATCGGTTCTCTTTCCCGCCCCCCCCCCTCTCCACCTCCTCCTCCTCCTCCTCCTCCTCCCCCCCCCCCACACACACACACTCACACACACAATATCTTGCAGGTGTTGTACTGAGGCTAACTGATACATTCCGGGTAACGTTGTCAAAACAATCGTCACAAATGGCTGGCTCTGAGCACTATGGGACTCAACTGCTGAGGTCATTAGTCCCCTCGTCACAAATGGTTCAAGTGGCTCTGAGCACTATGGGACTTAACATCTGAGGTCATCAGTCCCCTAGAACTTAGAACTACTTAAACCTAACTAACCTAAGGACGTCACACACATCCATTCCCGAGGCAGGATTTGACCCTGCGACCGTAGAAGTCGCGCTGTTCCAGACTGAAGCTACTACAACCGTTCGATTCCCGGCGGGGTCAGGGATTTTCTCTGCCTCGTGATGGCTGGGTGTTGTGTGCTGTCCTTAGGTTAGTTAGGTTTAAGTAGTTCTAAGTTCTAGGGGACTGATGACCATAGATGTTAAGTCCCATAGTGCTCAGAGCCATTTGAACCATTTTTACAACCGTTCGGCCACCGCGGCCGGCCATTCGTTACATTTTCGAGTGATAATCATGAGAGCAACAATGTATGGATATTCTGTTGTTACTTTCTTTCGAGCAGGTACCACAGTTAATCATAATTCCTGAAGTGGCATTGGTTGTTTTCCACTATTCGCTAGTTTCGGCTGTCATGCCATTTTCAGTCGGTAGTTGACATGCATGAGGACAAGCCACTGGTATATGGCGGGCAAATACAAAATTTCCGACTAGTAATCCGCGTGCAATTAGCATAAAACCAATTCAAAAGTAGTACTGTTCTTTAGTCTCAGGTCACACAGAGAGTATCTTCACTGGTTTCGACTCGTTAGCAAGTTTCCACCAGGTAACTTCAAACTCACCAAATAGCATTTACGTCTTGTAAAATGGGCCCACAGTCTGTACGATCTTGTAAAGTACTTAGGCTTATCGCTATAAAACGGTTGTTCTGCTATTTCAGTTTCAGCGTTACACCACAGTCAAACAAGCCAGGAAATGCGACGGGGATACCTGTGAACACGATGGAACTTAAAAATATTCTGTGGCTTGTCACGGCCCATATAAGTTAAAAGTAACGGTACATTTTATAATCGTATCTGTCCTTTTCATTTCCTTACTGTTCTGCTCGCTGCTTATCTTTACTTCGGTGGCACAGTTGCCTCCACACCACACACATAAACATTCAAATGTGCAACCTATGAAATTTTAAAAAAATGTAATTACTAACTGAAATTGTAATTTTACATGCCGTTAATTAGTTTAATTTCATTTTCACTTAAAACATCCGGGCTGTTAGGCCGTGGTCGAACTACAAAATCCTCGGCCGGTCGAGGTGGCCGTGCGGTTCTAGGCGCTACAGTCTGGAACCGCGCGACCGCTACGGTCGCAGTTTCGAATCCTGCCTCGGGCGTGGATGTGTGTGGTGTCCTTAGGTTAGTTAGGTTTAAGTAGTTCTAAGTTCTAGGCGACTGATGACCTCAGAAGTTAAGTCGCATAGTGCTCACAGCCATTTGAACAAAACCCTCTCCTGACGTGTCGTCTCCCGCAGTCGGAGTCAAAACGTCAGGAAAGTGTTTTGTACGTCGACAGTGAAAGCCTACATTATATCGTAGTTAAATATCAGTTCCAATATCCTTCATCTTTTCACGCATCGCTAGCTACATTGACTATATTGAATAGTTTTAAGTTTCTGAAATTATTTCTGTGCTTCAGTAAAATTAAATACAGAAGCAGTGTAGTTAATTTCGCCTGCGAGTCTTCTTGTAAAAACATTCGTTCTTTGCTACATACGAAGGAAGTATTTAGATATTTTGTTCATTTTTGCTGTCAATGTTTGTAGATGAATACATATGCAAAGAAGTCTCTCCTACCCCATAACATATGAAGACTGCTACTGGTGCTATAATCTCTGCTTTTGCCGATTTTGCGAAGACAGCGTGGCGTGCGCCTTACTTTACTCGAATGTGCACCGAAATGGTTATACTCATTTCTTGTGCGACAAATTGGCTTGCATCAGGCAGCTTTTCTGAAAAAAAAGTAATTTCTAAGAAGCGTATGAATTAATATACAAGTAGGTGTGATATTTTCAATTAAGTCACAGTCGTCGATGTGCAAAATTTGATCGTAACGTCTGATATCTCATTTTACGGTTGCGATCCTTTATTAAACAGAAAACACACTCACAGCAATTACATGTGTCATGCTTTGACATAAGTATAATTTAGTAATTAGTAATTAGCATAATTCAGCAAAAGCCACATTCTTATGTAATTTATAGCCCACACATCAGTTCACATATGTTCATACATCGCTTGTAAAATCTCAAACTTTAATCACTTCGAATCGTACGTTCTTTACTCCACCTTTTCCACTAACTGTTGTTCCTTGAGTCGTCCAAATCCTCATTTTCATACATTCAATGTCCAAAAAATTTCACTCTAAAACTTCGCCTTCCTTCAACTGTCCGTTTCTCTCGCCTTCCTTCAACTGTCCGTTTCTCTGATTTTACATAGACATTCATCTCACTGGGCATACCACGCTTACAACAGAAAACGCATGCACAACACTTACGTAATCAAAAATTTACATATTTCAAGTAACGTAGATAATGCTAATTAAAGGAAAATAAACAAATTCATGAACACACCAGGAAAATTCCGTTGCATCTTGGAGTGTCCCAGTTTATAGCCTGTTAACAACCATAGAAATATACATTTATTTAATGCCACACAGGAGGTCATGTCATAGGACAATGGAGGGAACAGGTGCGATCACTAACAAAATTAACATACCTGCTAAACCTTTGCTATTCACAGGCAGTTGAAATACAACTGTGACTTAACAAGATTAGTCAATTTGGTAATCTGCCTTATCATGCATCAGAACTGGGTTGTTCTTTAACCTCAGACTGTATAGAACGTGCTTCAGTAAAGTCTACATTCCAGAGTTGCCATTATTTCGCTACATGATTTACACTGGTGTCGTACACAATTTGAATATCGGTTCTATAGTGTTGACGTAATTCTGAGACCGCAAGGCACATGGAAGAGCAGTTGAATGAAATGGATGGTGTCTTCTAATAAGGTCATAAGGTGAACATAAACGAAAATAAGACAAGGATAATGTAGTCGAATTAAAGCGGGCTGAATTCGATTGGGAAATGACACTAAAAGAAGTGTGTGATGTTTGTTATTTGCGCAGCAAAGTAACTCATAGTGGCTGAAGTAGAGAAGATCTAAGACTAAGACTGGCAGTAGCAAGAAAAGGGTGTACTTGTGTAGAATGTAGCTCTTACTTAAATGAAACATAGACAACGAACAGTTCAGACAAGAAGAGAATGGAAGTTTTTGCAATGTGGTGCTATGTAAGCATGCTGAAGATCAAATGGGTAGATCGAATAGCTAATCAGGAAGTACCGAATCGAATTGCAAAGAGGCATTCATTGCACACCTTGACCAGAAGAAGAAATTGATTAATAGTACACATCTTCAGGCGTCAGGTGGTAGTCAATTTGGCAGAGTGTTGGGGCCATAATTGTAGAGAGAGATGACGTAGGCATGAATATTGTAAGCGGGTTGAGATGGATGTAGGTTGCGGTGCTTAGGCGGAGAGCTGCATGAAACCAGTTTTTCGGACCGAAGACAACATCTGTTACCAGTTCTATCCATGCGGTGCGTATGTTCCTCGCTGGTAACTTTACTCCATATCGACTAACTTTGTACAGCTGCAGTTATATGTGAACTCGAATGCGAATAACCCAGTTGTAGTTGACTCTCCTCTGGGTTTTTTTTTTTTCAGGCTTTACCACTGGGTAATTTGTACCGATATTATTTTCTGTCAGTGCTTTGATTGATCCCATTGTTGCACTGTTGGCAAGTATGCACGCACCCTAAAACGTACTGATCAGTTCAGACCAGTTTTGTCTGCTCCCCACGTGCAGGTCTCGTTGTGCCTTTGTTTTCTCGGTTCGACCTTGGATCCACCTGTTTCGGGAGGCCGCGCGCGCCTGTGTCATCACGAACTTGTCTCCAATTTTGGTTGAGAGCAGCTGTGAGTAGCTGCGGATGCCGTGGTGTGGTGTGGTGTGGTGTGGTCTGCGGCGGGACAGAAAACTGCGGTCCCGACAAAGGCCTGGGCAGGGCAGGGCGGTGTGGACGGTCCTAATTGTGCGACAGTTGGCGCCGTCTGCGCCCTGCGGCCACACGCAACACTGGAGGTCCGCTGTCCGCGGCTGGTCCGGCAAACACCTGCTGCGGGTCGTGTTGTGGTCCAAGGACAGGGTGCGTCGGCGGTGTGCCGTGCTGAACCGCTGCTGTCGCTGCAGCGACAAGGGATCGCTAAACAAGCCTCACCAGCTTGGGAAGAGCAAGGGCCCGTCTTAGAGAAGCATCGCCATCAAGGTGTAATGTGCCAGCTGTAAATAAAGCCTGCAGGCTTTTGTGGCCGCATTCGTTTGATGGTGGAAATTTTTGGGTTGCCGGACCGTACCATCTTCCATTCCATACATTTAGCTTACTCTCGACGTTTCGTCCTTCTGGAGTCGCCTGTGTGGCTAACCACCACCTTGAGCAGTCTTTGCCCATCTGAGGACTCGTAAGAACTCTGAAGACGAACCCAGCACAGAGGGTCAAACTTGGAGTATTCTGTAAGTCTGAAGAGGAATAAGACAGCGTCGCAACTCTGAAGAGCATTCCTTGAAACTTCGGGAAAACTGCCGAATATGTCGGCGCAGAGACTTCAGGCACCCTCCAGTGTACACTAGCGAAAGTACACAGAGTTTGCCTCAAAGACCACGCCAGCGCATGATTGGTGTACCCAATTGTCGCTGTGTGTGGTTGTTAAGAGCGTATGTGTTTCTGCGGGAAGTTTGTGTGCTGCCGTGACCACCCTCCGTGGTTGTAGATCGCCCCATCGATATCAGATGGATTGTCTTTATGCGGTAAAATCGTAGATCGGCACTGGTTACCCAAACCACGAAGCTGTTCTACAACTGGGTTCCGATTGATACGGTCCTCGGACAATCGTATTTCTACCAATTCATTGAAAGGCAAATGCTAAAAATTTGAAGTACGGGCATCAATTTTTCTTTCATTGTGGAGCACTTAATCGAATGGCCAGAAATTCAGTGGTCTGCTGTATCGAATTTACTGGGTCGGAGAAGGTGAGTATGCCGCTGGTGTTCCAAGATGTGCTCCTGAACTAAGCGCGTCCTTTGATACATCGTTATCACATGGAATACAGTGCAGCTCTGTCTCAGACTGATCCCATAAGGGCAGAGATTTTCAGAGATCATTTTAACCAAATGTTATCTTCGTACTCTGCCTACTTTCGCGGAAATACCGCTATTTTGAGTATATGGGAGGCAGGCTGTTGTCTGAAGATCTCATCCTGTTCATTGTTGTACCGTTTGTATGACTGTAGCGCTCTCTGTATCTGCTGAGGTGTCTATTGAATTTTCAGGAACATAGTTTCGAGTGGTTACAATTTGGCTTGAGATGGTATGAGCTCGGTGAAGCAAGGTCTTCCGAACGGCAATTTTTTGTGCTGATAGTGGCAACTAATTGCCCGTAAGTACAGGTCGGTATCGGTGGGGTTTCGAAATACTAACTGTCAAAGTGTACGCTGCACCAAGACATCTAAAAAGGTCAAATTTCTTTCTCCATGACAATAGTAAATTGTAGTTCTACTGTCCAAACAATGAGGCCAAAGTATCAACAAGATATTGCCAAAGTTTCGCAACTCAGATTTTACCATAGATCTGCCCATTTTTTCCAAGCAATAATACCTTCCCTTGAGACATCATTCACAGCCCTCATTAGACTAGCAAATCATCCCACCTTACCTTACATTGTATACTGGGGTCGGCAGTGTCTATTTATTGAAATAATTAGGAACTAGCTGCACAAAAGAAATCTTATTTCCTTAACAGGTTTCAGGCACCTAGTGCCCTTCTTGAGAAGATTATAAAACTATGAAATAAACATTATTTACTTTGACACAAGTGAATTCCTTTCCTACACAGCAAAGTCAAGTTTGTGCTCCACAATACACTGCAGTGTACGACCCAGCCAAGATGTTATTCTCAGTCTTATTATCAGTAGCTCTGTTACCCCTACTGATCTTATACGGACATCTTCGTTCACCATCCTGTCGGTCCATTGTATATGGAGAGAATCCTGATGGAACGAGAGGAATCGACTGACGAGCGAAGGAAAGCGTGTCAATGGAATATGCGTGTAGTCTGCATGCACAGTTTGCGGGTACTGATGTGCTTGCCAACGGTGTGCTTGACCTAGTTTGATTTCCATTGGAGCAGTACGCATTTACTGACATTCTATCACGACTAGGGGCATGAAAGGGAAGCAGTGGTTGGGAAAGGAGTGAGACAGGGTTGTAGTCTCTCCCCGATGTTATTTAATCTGTATATTGAGCAAGCAGTAAAGGAAACAAAAGAAAAATTCGGAGTAGGTATTAAAATTCATGGAGAAGAAGTAAAAACTTTGAGGTTCGCCGATGACATTGTAATTCTGTCAGAGACAGCAAAGGACTTGGAAGAGCAGTTGAACGGAATGGACAGTGTCTTGAAAGGAGGATATAAGATGAACATCAACAAAAGCAAAACGAGGATAATGGAATGTAGTCAAATTAAATCGGGTGATGCTGAGGGGATTAGATTAGGAAATGAGACACTTAAAGTAGTAAAGGAGTTTTGCTATTTAGGGAGTAAAATAACTGATGATGGTCGAAGTAGAGAGGATATAAAATGTAGACTGGCAATGGCAAGGAAATCGTTTCTGAAGAAGAGAAATTTGTTAACATCGAGTATAGATTTAAGTGTCAGGAAGTCGTTTCTGAAAGTATTTGTATGGAGTGTAGCCATGTATGGAAGTGAAACATGGACGATAACCAATTTGGACAAGAAGAGAATAGAAGCTTTCGAAATGTGGTGCTACAGAGGAATGCTGAAGATAAGGTGGGTAGATCACGTAACTAATGAGGAGGCATTGAATAGAATTGGGGAGAAGATTGGTAGGACATGTTTTGAGGCATCAAGGGATCACAAATTTAGCATTGGAGGGCAGCGTGGAGGGTAAAAATCGTAGAGGGAGGCCAAGAGATGAATACACTAAGCAGATTCAGAAGGATGTAGGTTGCAGTAGGTACTGGGAGATGAAGAAGCTTGCACAGGATAGAGTAGCATGGAGAGCTGCATCAAACCAGTCTCAGGACTGAAGATCACAACAACAACAACATCAAGACTAAATATTGCACCACTAATGTTTATTTGCGCGTTTCTGCCAAAACGGACTGAAACATTCATGTCGTCCGTCCTCGAAGATTCCATTGCGCCGCGCGAAAGCACATTTGCAGGCACCACCACAGTCCACGCACAATCAGCGTACTGCTCCGCAAATTTACTCTGAAGTGTTTGTTGCCGGACTGTGTCAGTCTCCTCCACCGCTACACTACTAAAAGTAGTCTAACTAAGGGTAGCTGCCCTTTCTTCGACCGTTGAGATAGGGTTCAAGTTCTTATTAATCCGAAGTCAATAGTTGAAAGGCCTGTAGCTGTCTACCCACTCTACGTAAGATTCTGAGGTGTGCTCACTGCACTGGAATATGTTCACCAGTAACCATCCATAAACCGCCTCCAGCTTGCTCCTACTAATTTCTACCTAGATAATCGTCACAACCACAAAACGGATTTTCAGATGGAACTCAATACAGGGTAAGTCACACAAAACTCCAACCTGAAATACACAAATAAATAATTATAAATTAAAAAGTTTTCGATGATGTTGAGCCACAGTCATGCAGTAATAGTGGTGTAACAACTTTTAGCATTGTACTTGATAATGGCATAAAGCCGAAATCTAGATAGTACATAAGATAAATATGGTAATTCACAGTCAAATGGCTGTTTACTCTTTTAAATAATTATAATTTAGTGCCTACAGTTAAACCATGTAAGTCCGTCTCGTTCACTAAACGCCACTGACCATGTGGCACTACGATCTAATTTGAGCGCACTGCCTAGTTAGCGTCTGCATATCTGGTAAATGGCAACATTCGCGTAGAAACTGTAACACAGTCAGCTCTCCACACTGCAAGACCAAGGAGGATTGTCCAATCTCGACTTCGAAGTACACCACCACCACCACCTCCAGAGGACACACGGCTTTTACAGGCCACAAGGGCTGCCACGGGCTGTTCCATTTCGTGAGCTTCAAACTGCTGCACGAAATTATCTAACATTAAGCCCTTTCGGCAAGTCAGCCTCAGGATCAGAACTCGGGCATTTCCATTGGCCATTTCCTTTTCCTGCTAATACCGCTTTTCCGGTAGGTGCTAGTTCCTGCGAGGTCAGTTGCCTGGGAAAATTACTCGTCCATGAACTCGGCGTGGTCTTCAGAGATCAGAACCAGGAGGTTAGGGGAAAGACCGGACCGTCACCACAAAGGCGAGTTAGTCTGTCTCCTGATGACACACCCTGGCGTCCACAACACCACACATATGCGACTGGGACACTATGTTGCAGTTAGTCTGTGTATTACTAATTAGTTGTGCAATAACTAGTCGGTTTTTTACCGTTAGGACGTGTGTAATGCTGCAAGTCACAGTAAAACAGTGAAAAACACCATTGCCATAATTCCCGGAAAAAAAATTGTTGGTGTGACGTCCACAGCTGTTACACGTAATGTTTATGATTAAAATATCCGGTACAGTTGTACAGTTATTGACACAAATCTTTGCACAGCCAGGTTTCAAGACTCAACCACAGCTTCGGGTGTATGATGTGTCGAACCGTCCATGTTAGAGCTAACTTAACCCCTGTCGCACATGGCTCATCAGATTGAATACCCAAATGTGCCCGCACTACAAGCATCTGTCAATCTCACTGACGTAAAGAAATCTTACCCCACATCTATAGGATTACTCTGCGATTGGTAATTAAGTGATTGGCAGAGGGTTCATCGAACAACCTTAAACCTATTTCTCTACCGTTCCACTCTCGAATGGCGCGTAGGAAAAACAAGCGCTTAAATCTTTCTGTGGGAGCTCTGATATCTCCCACTTTATTATAATCATCATTCCTTCCTAAGTTGGTGGGCGCCAACAGAATATTTCCGCAATCGGAGGACAAAGTTGGTGATTGAAATTTCGCGAGAAAATCCTGCCGCAACGAAAAAGTCTTTGTTTTAATCACTGCCATCCCAATTCATGTATCATATCCGTGAAAGACTGTCTCCTATTTCGCAAGAGTACAAAACGAGCAGCCCTTTCTCACAAGGGAACCTCCCCATCGCACCCCCCTCAGATTTAGTTATAAGTTGGCACAGTGGATAGGCCTTGAAAAACTGAACACAGATCAATCGAGAAAACAGGAAGAAGTTGTGTGAAACTATGAAAAAAAAAGCAAAATATACAAACTGAGTAGTCCATGTGTAAGATAAGCAACATATAGGATACAGTGAGCAAAGGAGCGCCGTGGTCCCATGGTTAGCGTGAGTAGCTGCGGATCGAGGGGTCCTTGGTTCAAGTCTTCCCTCGAGTGAAAATTTTACTTTCTTTATTTTCGCAAAGTTATGATCTGTCCGTTCGTTCATTGACGTCTCTGTTCACTGTAATAAGTTTAGTGTCTATGTTTTGCGACCGCACTGCAAAACCGTGCGATTAGTAGACGAAAGGACGTGCCTCTCCAATGGGAACCGAAGACATTTGATCGCAAGGTCATAGGTCAACCGATTCCTCACATGAAAACACGTCTGATCTATTCTATACGCCACTGGGGACGGCATGTGCGTCACATGACAGGAATATGTTGTCGACCCACCTAATTTGTACACTTGGCGAATGGGTAAAAGGATTCTTCTACCTAGCCCGATTTAGGTTTTCTTGTGGATGTGATAATCGCTCCCAAAAAAGTGATGAAAACGTAAAAGTTTGTCACGTAAACTGAAAATAAAAAATTAAACTTTTCACCCGAGGGAAGACTTGAACCAAGGACCTCTCGTTCCGCAGCTGCTCACGCTAACCATGGGACCACGGCGCTCCTTTGCTTACGCTTTCCTAGATGTTGCCTTTATTGTGCATGGACTACTCAGTTTGTATATTTTGCTTATTTTTTTCATAGTTCCACACAACTTCTTCCTATTTTCTCGATTGATCTGTGTTCAGTTTTTCAAGGCCTATCCACTGTGCCAACTTATAACTAAATCTGAGGGGGGTGCGATGGGGAGGTTCCCTTGTCAGAACTTTTTTCAGTTTCCTCCGTCAGTCCCATCTGATACGGATCCCACTCCGCACAGCATCACTCGAGAAGAGGCGGACAAGCGTGGTGCAAAAGCACTCTCTCTAGAAGACCTCTTGCACTTTTTAAGTGTTCTACCAATAAGTCGCAGTCTTCAGTTTGCTTTATCCACGACATTAGACCTATATGATCATTCCTACTTAATTTAATCGTAATTGTAATCCCTCAGTACTTAGCTGAATTTACAGCCTTCAGATTTGTGTGATTGCTCGTGTAACTGAAGTTTAATGAATTTTTTTTAGTAACGGTGTGGTTGACTTCACTGTTTTCATTATTTAGAATCAGTTGCCACTTTTGCACTATAAAGACCCTGTCTAAATAGTTTTGCAGTTCGTTTTGATCATTTGATGACTTTACAAGGCGATAAATGACAGCACCATCGACAGTCTAAGGGAGCTGCTCAGATTGTCTCCTAAATCGTTTATGTAGATCCGAAGCAAGAGATGGCATATAACACTTCCTTCGTGAACGCCAGATACTGCCGCTGTTTTACAGACTTTCCGTCAGTTATTAAGAACTGTAAACTTTCTGACAGGAATTCAAATCCAATCACACAATTGAGACGATACTCCGTAGGCACGCAATTCAATTAGGAGTCGCTTGTGAGGAATGGTGTCAAAAACCTTTGGGAAATCGAACAATGTGAAATCAGTCGGACATTCCCTTTCGATAGCACTCATTACTTGGTGCGAATAAAGAGCTAGCGAGCTAGTTTTGTTTCATTAGAACGATATTCTGAACCTGTGCTATTTGTGAAAATCTTTTTTTTTTTTCCGAGGTAATTGATGATGTTCCAACGCAGAATATGCACCAAAATCGTACTGGAAATCGACGTTAGTGATCCGGGTGTGTAATTCAGCGGATTGCTCTTATTTTCTTTCTTACGTATTGGTATGACTTTTGCAACTTTCCTGTCTTTCGATACGGATCTTTCGAAGAGAGCAGTTGTATATGATCGCTAATTATGGAGCTATTGTATCACCATACCCTGAAAGGAACCTGATCGGTTTACGATTTGCGCAGGAGCCCTTGCCTTTATTAAGCTGCTTCACTACACCGAGGAGATCTTCTAAGTTACCCATGTTGTCGCCTGGAAGTGACGGCGAGGGAGCGGCGTGTGAAAGGACCATGCGACGAAGTGTTTATGCAGCGCTGTCATTGGAAGGCAGCACGCAAATAACATGCAACAAATACTCGCACAGACCGCCATTGCGTCCCGTCTACCAACAGAAATAGAACTGAGCAATGAGAGCGCAGCATAAACATGTGGTCGGATGGTCCTTTCAATCACTGTCCTCTCACCGACACTGGATACGGGTGGCTGACATCATAGTAGAAAAGTGCTTGTGGTGCGGGCACGTTTGGGTATTCAGTCTGATGACCGACGTACGGTAGATGTGTTGCCTTGTAAGTTCGCTTTGACATGGTCGCTTCGACGTACTACAAGGAGAGTTATATAAAAAACGCAACACATCTTTCTTAAAATTTATTTTTTGTTCAGAATTCCAATATACCATATTATTCCTGAGCCGTGTTACGGCTGCGCGAGGTCATGCTGGGACTGCTGGCGGCACGCAGGCACTGCCGGGTCGAGGGGCTGTAATTGCGAGGGCCACAACCTCGTTGTCTACCGGACCCAGGACGTTTGAGTTGAGTGAACATTAACCCAGTAGTGAAACCTCCACCATTTTGAGATCAAGCCGTTTCTTCGCACGTTCGTGCTCGCAGGGTCGCTGAGACAAAGAGCAACGAGTGGAGTGTTTGGAGTTGGCGAAATTAGCCCGCATCTCGTGGTCGTGCGGTAGCGTTCTCGCTTCCCACGCCCGGGTTCCCGGGTTCGATTCCCGGCGGGGTCAGGGATTTTCTCTGCCTCGTGATGGCTGGGTGTTGTGTGATGTCCTTAGGTTAGTTAGGTTTAAGTAGTTCTAAGTTCTAGGGGATTGATGACCTCAGAAGTTAAGTCCCATAGTGCTCAGAGCCATTTGAACCGTTTTTTTGGCGAAATTAGTTAGCTGTTCTCCGCCTCTTATTATTAATCATTGAATTCCTTGTGTTATTATTGGTGAAGTTCAACCAGGGGTATTTTTCTGCCTAGTGGCTGCTAACACCGCAGTTACCTGCCCTGGAGGTTTGCGTTGGTGTTTTTTCAGTGTACCTTTCCTTGCCTTGCTGCTGCTCTCCGATAAGGCATATAGTTTGACAGCCTCCTTGATTGTGGTTCGGATATGTTGTTTCTGTTGGACTGCTTCGTTCATAGTGGTTCCTACTACTTTTGGATGTTCTAAACACCGGGTTCTGAAGATGTCGGGTCTGCCTCGCCTGGGTTATTCCATCAGTGTATTGGTTATCAGACGTTAGGTAGATTTTGCAAGTGTGTTAGTCTGCGTTTAAAGTATCACTAGTTTGAGTTGCCATCCCGTTAAGTGAATACAACTCTTGGCCGCCTGTCTCATCAGTTACGAAGTTGACCGACTTTCCCAGGCCGATCCTTGGAGCACTGTCTAAGGCCCACTTCTCTCATGGTTGATTAGATTGTGATGATTGTTTTTGTTTAATATTTTACTTTTGAGTTATTACTATTCGGCCCTCAGCTGTGAGTGGAACTTAAGATTTTTTTTTATTTAGACATTGTGCCTTAACAGTCAAATTTGATAATTGTTCCTTATTGTCAACCTTATTTGCAATTGGTTCCAAATAAAGTGTACGGAATTTAAAAACAATAACTGAGCAACCAACGGTAACTGAGTAAGGCCCCGTCCACACCATAACCAGCCTTTCCCTAAGTACCATGTTTCAATTCCTGACTGTTTTAGCTGCAAAACCCTATTTTTCAACATAATTTCTGTTCAGTGCGACCACCTTACGCCACCTTAATGGAAGGGCCTGTGTGAGCGAGAGTGTCCGCACGTTCCAACATTGCAGAAGTCATCTGTGTGCGGCCGGCCGAATGCGGGAGATGGGACAGGTTTGCGCGACCTCGTTGCGATGCTGACAACGGCTTACCGTGCTTTTGTTCACAGGTCTTAACAGGCGTTCTTAAAGCACCGATCTACGATGCTCTGGTTTTCCACCAAAAGGAACTCAATGACAGCTGTCTGCTTGGAACGGACCTCCGTTACAGACGCAATTTTGAAGGCTACGTAAAGGACCGCTACTATTTGGAACTTCATGAAACTACAGGGGCTGAAACGGGAATATTCCAATTTGTCCCATAACAAATTCTGCATTTTTTCCAAGCGAAATTGACTGAGAAATAAGTTTTGCGTTATTAAACGCCCTTCGTACTTACATTTACATGTGAAGATGCTGCTGAGTACCTGAAAGCTGGTAGTGTTAAAGTCTTCAGCCAATACAGTCAGACTGTAGCGGATGTTTTAATCATGGGCGTATGATTGTTACATTGGTTGTTGTTTCCTGTAAGTGATGGTATGAAAATTCATTTTGGTTGTTTAGCTTACCTTTTTACATTAAGGTGTACGATGCACATTAGTTTATGATACTATGGGAGGTAGTTTATTTCATGGACACGCGAAAAAAATTCCTGTAGACGACACTTCCGTATGACGCTGACGACGTTTTAAGTTAATGAAACAAACCAGACATGTAAAATAATAGCGACGTAATATGGGATTCATCCCATGTAGTATTATTATTGCACGCTTGAACACCTGTTATATACGCTAGATAATGACAATTAGTCGCAATTGCAGCCAATAAAAGTTATCGATACCGGTGCCGAATTTAAAAACGGCCTCACGTTAGCAAAACGGCACGGTCTTTTCCATCTCACTGCGATCAACGACTCTGGCTGTCAGTCCGTTCCGGTAGCGCCGTACCACCTCCGCTAACTGGGGCGTGCCAATGATTTGGCGACAGGGTGCGCGTGGATCGTGACTGCCACTTGCGGCGGGTGACCGCTGCCGAGTCACGCACAGATTGGCGGCCGCCCGGCGCATGCGCAGTGGGCGCTGCTGGCAGCGGGCCTGGTGCTGCTGGGGCAGTGCGCCTCGCTCGGGCCCGCCCGCGGGATGTAGCCGCGCCGCCGCCGCTGGCGGCCTCCCAGGTAACACTTCCTGCTGATAATGCCGTCGCCTGCGCCCTCCGAAACGTCTCTCATACTCACCAGTCAGCAACGTGGATGTGGAATGCCTCCATTCCTAATCCCCGCCCCAGTTACACATTTCGTGCCTTCCCTTCTGTCAGTCTTGATGCAAAATATATGTGGTGCAAAACGAGTTAAACGTACCGTACGTAGCAAGTACGAATGCTACCACGGTTAGTATCAATTTGAATAAAATCATTTTGGGCATTAGGGCGTGTCAGTTTGAAACGAAAATCACTATTATAATCTATACGTTTCGGTGGTCTTTGCAGTTCAGTCGCATTGAAGACGACCGATAGATAAATGGTCGAAACGTCGGTCTTGATAGTGGTTTAAATTTCAGTGCGACGCGATCTTCCGTCCAAAACAATTTTATTCTCACTGCAGTAAATTCCAAAAAAATTCTCCCACATTTTAATGGTTTCCTGGTAGTTCGACAATGATTCCCGTCTTAAATAAAATTTTGCTATTCAGTGTATGCGTCGTACAGTTGCGTGGAGATGATTAAAACATTCTTTTTCGCGTTCCCCATTTAGAGACCACGCAGAATAATACAGTCCATTCATTTTGGCCCTTTGCTTCCTTTCCTCCTTTCCAATAGCCTTTCATTTTTTCCCTTTTGTTATTTTCTTTGTCTAGCAGCCGGTCCTTTTCTTACTTCTCAAAAGCTTCGGCATTTTATCCCAGTTTTTTGTAAGTCTGTGGTTTTCCCTGAAATGCTAAAGGCAAATGCACGAACGGTTCCTTTGAAAACTGTCAGTTTCCTTCTCAGTCCTCCTATCTGACCTTTAGCTTTGTCACTAATGACCACCTCGTCGACAACAGTTAAATCCTATTGGCCCTTCAGCTTCGTACCACTTCTTTTATAACCATTTTTGCGTTGTCTTTATACCTAGGGTCTACTGTTCGCCTTTTTAACTCTTGTAAATGTACTTCAAAATTCATTTTGAGAGACTTCCGTCGTCTATCGTCACTATGTGACCAACGTACCTAACTCATTCCATTTTAGTAATTACTAGATATATTTCTTACATATCTTTCCACATTCTCCTTTACTGCAATTCTCCCTTCTATACCGAAAGTTGCCTTCATCTGATATTTCTTAACCCCAAATTTAAAAAGAAAATTCTTTAATTTTTATTTTTCCTTGTGTATTTTGAAACACCGTTTATCTACGGAATGTCAAAATATTTAATAGAGGGCCTGCTATGAGCATATCGCTACAACCCACTCTAAGTCTTATGGTACCAGTGCATTAATTTAATTCTCTCTATGCTCTTCATAAACAGGGGGAGGGGGGGAAGTCAACTAAGTACGGGTTTTCATCAGTACTCCGCATTTTTCTGATTTGGCTTCATGCTTATCTTTCTCATACACAGTAACCATCCAAATTTCCTACGCGCAGGCTGCATGTATTCTTTATATTGCTCGCTCGTCCTATGAGAAAATGGTGGGTATCAAATACTGTGCTCAGACTTGCTATTTTACACGGAAAGGCACTTTCGAAAGATTGTAGGTTGATTCTTAGTGCATATTTTTTTTCATCTCCGTTGGTGTGCCTAATTAGATTTAGCTTTTCTTCAGCTGCATGGTCTTAGGCGCCTTGCCACGATTCGCGCGGCTCCCTCCGTCGGAGGTGTGTGTGTGTGTGTGTGTGTGTGTGTGTGTGTGTGTGTGTGTGTGTGTGTGTGTGTGTTGTCCTTCGGGTAAGTTAAAGTACTGTGTAAACCTAGGGACCGATGACCTCAGCAGTTTGGTGCCATGGGGACTTACCACAAGTTACGCAGTTCCGAAGCGTTTCTCCAACCATGAGGTGAACGCCTCGTTCAGAGCCTACCAGTTTCGCTTGATAAATTGGGGCTAACACTGTAGCATGTAGCACATTGTACTTACGCTATCATTTCGAGCATACTTAATTTTTAATATTAACGTCGTGAAACTTAACAGCTTCATATTCTCACCGGATCCACCTTGTCTGACGATTTTCTAATTATAGTGCAGTTGAGTCGGACCTATATTGGAAACTGTTGTAGTATGGTCACTTTATTCGGTTAATGAGAAATTCTTCTTTCACTTGGTCGTTTACAAGTAACAGTGCTACTTGAGAAAAGGTTCAGCGGGAGTGTAGGAGTGTATTTTGTAACTATCAGCATTTGCCTCAGTTTGCTACATTTGTTTTTCCGCTTTGCTAATCGTTCCGTTGACTGTACGATTACTACTCGCAACGTCCTTTACAGTCTCCTCTATACATGCCATGACCATTGTTTTTGCATGAACGTTTCCTCTCCATTGGCCCTTCCAGCTGCAAAGATTCGACTTCACGGACATTTGGAATCAGTCCCACTACCATGGACATCCGCAGAAGAAATTTGTTCTGAGGGATGCAAGACTCAAAAGTTTCCATTTTTTATGTAAATGAATTGGCCAGTTTCGAGACGTGTCAGACTACAAGAGCTAAATTTTATAGGTTACGCAAGACGCTTATTATATCCCAAGAATTGGTTGTTATCCATGGTGTTTGAGAATACAGTGATCACTAAAAATTGTGAACTGCATATTCCCACACACACACACAGACAGAGAGAGAGAGAGAGAGAGAGAGAGAGAGAGAGAGAGAGAGAGAGAGAGAGGGGGGGGAAGGAGGGGGGATGAAGTTACCTCTCCCCCCTTTCGGATACCTGCGCTCATTACACACACACACACACACACACACACACACACACACACACCTCCGCTGAAAGGCTTCCAGAGACTAATTTGCTTACTTTTTCTTCCACAAGCTTCTCATTTCGTACTTTTCCATACACTAAAGTTTTAACATCCTTCCGTAGTACCACCCACTGAACACTGAACTCTTAAGTTTCATCTTCGCCGTTCTAACCCCCTCACTCCACCCACGTGCACCGTTATTGTTGGTATAGGACTGTGCTCCAGGCGCAAAGTTGGTCGTTTTTCTGCTATTGATGATACCAAAGATCTTTAAAGAAATCTATTAACAGTCCATAGCAACTAGTTTGAAACGTCTCATCTTGGGTGAAGTACACTCAGTTAAATTGTGGCGTCTGCAAACCGTAGAACTCATTACTATATCAGGACACACACAGTTCTGAGTAGAGATTCCCCATTAATTGCCCACTTATGTTGCGTTACCGTCAGTTCGTCTCTCTCTCTCTCTCTCTCTCTCTCTCTCTCTCTCTCTCTCTCTCTCTCTGTGTGTGTGTGTGTGTGTGTGTGTGTGTGTGTGTGTGTGTGTGTGTGTGTGTCCTTCCTTCCTTCCTTCCTGCCCCGCCCCGCCATTAACCTGTTTCTGTTTCTCGCCTGAAAGAGTGAGGGGTGCTCGTACAGTAAATGCTTGAAGACCCGCGAGCTTACATTCTCCCGGCTTGGTGACGCGGTATCGCGGTGCGACGGTTTCGACCTACCCCTGAGAGTGTTATTGCCCCCTGGGGCTAACCTTGGCTGGCGGCAAGGACTCTGCGCTCAGCAGTTTGTTTCTGAGGCCGTCCCGAAATACCCGCCGTTGGGGCCAGCCCGTTTCATCGTGACACACATGCCTGTATCTCCAGCGAATGGAACAACTCCAAACAGCGTGGAGAATCGCTTCCGCTGGCCCCCGGGCAACCGACCTGTTGAGGAGCGAGAACCAGCACTCGGGCCGCTAATACCGCCACTGGCTCAGTTGAAAAAATACTTGTTGATAGTAGCTTCCATTAACTCGTCGTTGAAAAGAGAAAAAATAACAAAGTTACAAAAGGCTCCCAGATATTTTAGGCAGCAAGTAGCAGATTCTGCACCAGACTCCTGTATTACACTGTGTAACGTGCAGTGTCGTCAGAAGTCGGTTTCTGAAAGGAACTAAGAGTTACGTCCATGAAATAACGAGAAATTCTGTTGATTGGCAAGGCGGGAGACATGCGTAAGTTCTGCAACGATTTGGTTCCAACTTCGAGGCAGTAAAACGCACAGTCGTCTGTTGGTTGTTTCCTTACTGATCGATATTTACCATTTCGTAGAAACGGTCTAACGCTGTGCCGTGAAAAAAGCAATTTAATTAAATTGACGGGAGTTAGTGGAAACCTTGATCTGATAAATGAATTAAAACTTTTTAAAGAACGTCATTGTGGCGCTCCTCCGTTGCAAATACCGGGTCGGTGGTAAGTTCGTAGCGATGTACCGTAATAAACAAAACAGATACACACCACAATCGATACACATAAGAGACGTAAAGTCATCGGTAATGTATTCTCTTTCACTATTTACAATAATGCCAACGCCGGGGTCATTTCCTGACGGAATACCCATTTTTGCCGGGGTCATTTCCTGACGGAATACCCATTTTTTTTAACCGCTTACGTTCCCGTTTGTGTTTGCCGTCTGCGTTATATGCCGTTTTAGCGAACGTCGCGCGAGCTGTCGACTGCGTTTTATTTTTTATCCGTCGTAGCAATATGGCGAGGGCCTACGTCCCTGTTTTTAGCTCTCTTGTCTTCCGTCGATTGGGATTGACATGTAGTCGTTTTTAACTCCTATTTTTGCCTTCGTGTTCTATCAGTTTTGACATCGGCGCTTATGGCCCTAGTTGTTTTTTGCTCCCTAAATCAAAACAAAACGAACACTGGGGTAACATTCCGGATCCGCGAATTTAGAAATCGCGCTTTTTCGAGACGAATAATTCGTCGAGCCATGTTTGGAGCGCATTTTCATCCGGAAGTTCCTTGGAGGTTGTTAGATAGAAAGAAGTGATGATCTGAAGGCGTAAGATCAGGCGAATAACATGGGTGCGGAGAACAACTAAAAGTGTTCAAAATGGTTCAAATTGTTCAGAGCACTATGGGACTTCACATCTGAGGTCACCATTTCTCCAGAACTTAGAACTACCTAAGGACATAACACACATCCATGCCCGAGGCAGGATTCGAGCCTGCGACCGTAGTAGCAGCGCGGTTCCGGACTGAAGCGTCTAGAACCGCTCGGCCACAGCGGCCGGCAAGTAAGTGTCCCTGGTACATTGTGTGTAATCCCGCACCACTGATAGGAGACAAGCAGCAGCCGCTCAAGGGAATGTTTTGTCCCATGCTCCGTCAACACCTCGGCACAAACGGTTACATTTATATTTGTAACATTACCAGGGAGCACGGAATGCTCTTGAATGGCGTCGCATTGCTACCAGCGATGAATCACGTTTGTGCACCACCCTTTCTAACCACGGCCACCTGGGAAGAGGAGCCGTTCTTGCAGTGTACTTGAGAGGCACAGCCTTATTACTTCTGGCGACATTGTGTTGGGAGCCGTCAGATATGATTTGAGGTCAGCGCTGGTAGTGACGGCACAACAGTACGCTACTGACATCTTGCGTCTTCCAACAGGACAGAGCTCGTGCAGACACGGTTCGTGTCCCTGTGAACTGTCTGCACGATGTCGACGCACTCCGCATGACCAGCAAGATCTCCCCCACCACTCCCCCAATCTGTCCTCGATATAGCTGTGGGACCAGCTCGGATGTCAACTTTGTCAAAGTGCCTGTGTGCAGTATATCAAGGTCCAGTTGAAACAGTTGTGGACTAGGTTGCCTCAGGAGAGGCTGCAACGTCTCGATGACATCCTTCCCATCGGAATCAGTGCATGCATCAAAGTTACTGGATGTTCGTTTTAATGATAAATGGACCCATGTGGTGGTTCTTTATGTATTGGTTAAACCACATCATACATACGTTTGGCCAAACGGCGCACGGTCCTCCGCCGCAATATTTAGATTGCAGGCGTGCAGGTGTCCTGGTTCCCGACAACCACCCACCTCGGGGTCCAGATGGACCACAAGTGGCTCTTCCACTGTCATGCGGATTATGTCGCCAATAAGGGGCAAAAGCTGACCAGGGCCTTGTACCCACCCTTCCGCAGTAGGGAAGTTAACCTGCATACCAAGCTGGGCATCTACCGGCCCTCACGTATGACTGCGCTGCATGGGCCACGATTAGTGCCACCAGGATGCGAACGTTGCAGCGCCTGCAGAACAAGGTTCTCAGGTGGAGCCTGCACGCCCCGCCACTCAACGACAATTGTGTCTCTCCACGAGGAAGCGGATATCGTCCCCCTCAAGACGACCATGCGCAACAACGCGCGGCGGCTCTATGAGAAAGTGGATGCCCTGCGGGACACTGTCCATGGGTTACGCCACGTTGGGACAACACTTCCACGCCGCTGGCATCGACATCCGGTTCCCCTAACCATCCTAGAGGAATCTGATTCCGACCATGGCTAACGATAGGCCTGGCACGCCCACCACGGATGCATCCTTTGGCGGGACTAGCCCCCCATTCTACGTCCAATACTTTCCCACCCTACCTGCCCATGTCGGGCTAAATTTTTCTGACTGATACAGTACTGTCTCCGTTGGAAGGTGGTACGGGTCCCACCGCCACACCTCCATAGTGTATTGCAGTGATACACCGTGCATAAATTTACTGCTCATCAACACAGTTAGACCGCAAAGGACCGGTGATTCTGTATTGTAACATCACAAAAATAAATAAAAAATCTCACAAATCACAATGTGCAACTCAAAGTAATGCGTATGGCTTAAGCATATGACTTATTTTTCTATCTCAGGGCTTTAAACTTGTGGTACAATATGCTAACAAAATTCCAGATATATGACTGTATTTATTATTAAAACTGATTTTTGTTATTTATTTTTACTTTCGTGGAAATGAAAGGTTACGGAGATTCTCGTGATTTCGTTAAGCGAGGACCGAAAAAATTTGCTGAACTCAATTTACTCAAATATGATTCAATATTGGAAATACTGACTACTTTTATTGTTGCAAAGGAAGAACCGCTAATCAAAAGAAATCTCCTACATTTACATTTATTTTTGTTTGTCAAAATTAGAGAATATTAAGACACGTATTACGACTCTGGGCCGTTATCGTTTAGAATAGTGGCGCTGATCTGTGCACCAATCTTCCCCTACAAAATTTGCACAAAGAAATTAATTTCACCACTTCATGATTATAGGAGCTGGTAAAGAAAAAAAATGATAACACATTTCAGTAATATCTGATTATATTTAGACTAAATATTACATGAAACTTACACGTTTTCGTGCTTCGTCACGAAAGGACTTCTTACACTACAAAGCGCTACGGTCGCAGGTTCGAATCCTGCCTCGGGCATGGATGTGTGTCATGTCCTTAGGTTAGTTAGGTTTAAGTAGTTCTAAGATCTAGGGGACTGATGACCTCAGCAGTTAAGTCCCATAGTGCTCAGAGCCATTTGAACTATTTTTGAACACTACAAAGAAAAAAAGGGGAAGAGATCTTTTCGCAAAAAAAAAAAAATGCAATTACGTTCGCAGATCATGTTACTTGATTAGTCTTTATTTTTCTGAGAAAAGATAATATTTATATCTTTGGAAGTTCTCACAATAACACATTTCGGTACGACGTCAGTTTTGGTGTATTTGCGAAGTTATTTTATATCATTTTCATCGCGTTAACTGGCGTACAGCCACACTCATACTGCCAAGTTCTGTGTGTATTTGACTCCATCCTGCAGTCACTGAATAATCATCACATATCCTCTCCTCTCATGGAAGTTTCATTCCGTTTCTTTTTTCCCCTATAGGTGTTTCACTTTCTTGTCAGGTTGTTCAATTATAATAAAAGTCAGTAAATTGATGAGAAGGCGTTTCGTATCTCTAATGAGCTTGATGTAGCTGTGAGATTCAACTCTCCAAGGTACTTGCCTTATATCAGTGGTGTTATTTTCAGGTCTAGTATCTCTATTTTCCCCCAACAATTACATTTCTTCTTGTGACACCATCCCACTTTTAGAATGACACACCAGTGGTGGGATTCAATGGACGAACGTACTTCAAACCGCAAATAACCGGTAGAAAGCAGGCTTCTTGTATTAGCACTGCGCTAAATACACACTGAAACGCCCCCTTTCCTTTCTGCGGGTTAATGAAGTAAACAAACATTTAATCTGACACGCGAAAAAAATCATTTATTCGTAGAGTCTGTGTCGGGGTGCCAAGAAGTGCAACAGAGAGGTGTCCGCTGCCAGAGGCGTGTTCATTATCGCGCCCGCGAACACGTTTAACGCTGGCTGGCAGTCGGTTGTTCCCGCATAGCGCAGGACGCACACAAACACCTGTGCCGGCTTGGCCGCGTGTCGGTAAAAAGCCGCAGGCGGCCACCGCAGCCAAGGCGGAGAGCGCCCGGGTACCATACAGGCTCCTGCGGCCTGGCTGCGGGGCGGGGCTCCCTCAGTGTTGCCAGCGAGGGGAATCACTTGTCAGCCGCGGCCGGGGAAAATAAACCGCTGTCGGCAGCCTTTTTTCGCCGCGGTTGTTTGCAGTGCGAATCGGTCAGAGCAGCGATTCTTTTAAACTGAGAAATATTAGCGGCGTAGTTGGAGATTTCATTTCTGTTTGACGCGGGGTTAAGCAGTGATGCTGAAAATTAAGGATAAAGAGGCATAGCTGTCATCAATTCGCAGGATTGAACACCGCTGTGGTTTACTAGGCCTGGTCCTGTTGGAGGTACTAGGCATTCACTTTTGTCTCTGACAAGTGAACACACCTACCCAGGCAGTTAAAGGGAGAAGCATACACTGAGGTGGACGCCAGGCACGGTGCAACTGGGCATTTTTTACTTTAACAAACATTGTCAGAGCGTTGTTGGATTATCTTCACGCTCTCGTATTACTCGTGATACCAATATTTTTTCCCTTTGCTGATTCCTTTCCTCAGTGCTGTGTATAAAATAGTGACATAACTAACTTCCTATTCAAACAGTATTTTACTAAATTTCGTTACTCACTGCGTAATTTTCCCATAGCTGATAACAGTATATTTGGTTCATATCGAAGCACTTTTTTAAAGAAATATCAGTTTACTGTAGCTGTAAACGACCCGTTCTTTTTAAGACTGACATTTATTTGAAAGCCATTATCTTCGAAACAGATGTTATACTTCCTCTGGAAAATTAATATTTCAAAAATTATTCGTATTCAGAATCTTCGTCTTTCAGAATGTTCAGTTTATAAATCTTTCCTAACCTTGGTTCCATAGTTTCGTAGTCCAAATTGTTTCTCTTCCAAAAATGTATACTTAAATGATGTTTTACTTTTTTTAATTATTCCAGTAAGAAAATGTCACTTTATTTAAAATTCTTAGCGAACTTCAGGGATCCCCCTGATCATAGAAATTCTTTATGAATAAAGTATTTTTTTAATTTCCTGCTTATAGAGGTTTTGGTTACATTCACTTCATTGCGTATTTTATCTTTCTATAGGTTATTTTATGTTAATATCCAAAAAGTAATAGCCCACTATTTTACAATTTTGTAATTTCTGTAAAGGGCGCGTCTCTAAACGTTCATCTCGCAGAAAGTCATTCTCGATTAGTTCTGTCAACTTTGCGGTTACTTCCTCCTGCCCAAATGCGTCAGTTCAGACAAGAAGTTATGTCTTTTGTGAACGCGAAAGTATCACATAAATCTTTACGCCCACTTACTAAAATTGTAGTGACAATAGTTACCAACTGTTTACAAAAGTCTAGCATATTAGATTAAGATTGCTTTTAGTGCACCTACGGTTCCGCTCCGTCTACACTGGTACAAATTAAGCAGACAAGGCACTTTCTATCGTCAACGCGTAAATGCACTACATTTCCGTAGTTAAAAAAGAGCTGCGCTACTGTACTAGTAACATGGATAAAGGCCGAGAGCGGCTACGTAGTCCTGTGTTTGTAGGACGGAAGCCGCTGTATAGTCTGCTGGAGTCGAAGAAATAAATAAATTTTGGGCCACTCCGGCCATCCCAGCAATACCCTCACGGCCTTCAAGCAGTGCTGAAAGCTGAGAAGCTGTCGTAGCTGGAAGGAGGTAGCGATAGGGAGGGGTCGTGCAGGCGGGGGTGGAGATGAATGGGGACGAGCGGCCGACAGAAGTCTCGGTGCCCGACCTGGAACAACCTCCAGATCGGTAACATATGCACATTAATATTGTAGCTGTGCGGTGCTTCCTATAATTGTAATCCTATGCCAACAAATCTTCCAGAAATTTACTAATAATGGCAGTTAACTACTTAACTGAGTCTGTGGTCACTTAGAATTTTCGCTAAGAGCACGGCTAAATCATTAAACATATTTCCATTTATAACGACATGTTTCAGTTAATCATCAGATACAACGCGTTGAATTAGTCAATCGTAGTTTTATCGCGAAAAAGTGCATCCTGATAGAAAGAAAGTAATATACACACAAAGGAAAGCTAAAAAAAATCTTAGTTCAAATATCTAGGAGAGTGCACAGAGACAAATATCTCTAAGAAGCCTTTGCTTCACTGATCGGGAAAATGGAAACAGCATCTCAACCAACCAAAAGTGTCTGCAAGAAGAAAGTAATGCTAGTTAATGCCAAGATAAATCGTTGTTGCACAACAGTAGAAATTTATTTTATCATGTTACGTACTATTTACATTTTACAGCCGATGAGTTCCGGTCATTCCACCAGTAAGGTGGTGGTACACGGCTCGTGTTGTCTGTAGTTCAGCCATGTCTAGACGGTCAACACCGCTGTTCGATCGCGTCCGCATTGTTACTTTGTGCCAGGAACGGCTCTCAACAAGGGAAGTGTCCAGGCGCCTCGGAATGAACCAAAGCGATGTTGTTCGGAGATGAGATACAGAGAGACAGGAACTGTCGGTGACATGCCTCGCTCAGGCTGCCCAAGGGCTACTACTGCAGTGGATGACTTGGAGGAAGCCTAACAGCAATGCCACCATGTTGAACAATGCTTTTCGTCGTGTTATGAGTCACACTGTGCGCAATTTGCAACCACGACACTATGCAGCACGGTACAGGTGGGCCCAACAACATGCTGAATGGGCCGCTCAGGATTGGCATCGCGTTCTCTTCACCGATCAGTGTTGCATATGCCTTCAACCAGGCAATCATCGGAGACGTGTTTGGAGGCAACCCGGTCAGGCCTTCAACCAGGCAATCATCGGAGACGTGTTTGGAGGCAACCCGGTCAGGCTGAACGCCGTAGACACACTATCGAGCGAGTGCAGCAAGGAGGTGGTTACCAGCTGTTTTGGGGTGGCATTATGTGGGGCCGACGTACGCCGCTGGTGGTCATGGAAGGTGCCATAATGGCACTTCGTTCTTGGTTTTACATTCTTATTATTCCCTCTTGGTTCTTCTACATATTACCCAGTTTTCGCTACAGCTTACTCGACACTCCATACACGTGTAGAAATGGATGCATGTCGCTCACGAAGAAACTCGGAGCACTATACTTTCCAAGAGCAGCCGAAACTACACTGAAGAGCCATAGAAGCAGATACACCTGCCTAACGTGGTGTAGGACCCCCGCGAGCACGCAGAAGTGCCACAACACGACGTGGCATGTACTCCACTAATGTCTGAAGTAATGCTGAGAAAATTGACACCATAAACCCTGCAGGACTGTCCATAAATCCGTAAAGGTACGAAGGAGTGGAGATCTCTTCTGAACAGCACGTTGCAAGGCATCCCAGATATGCTCAATGATGTTCATGCCTGGGGACTTCGGTGGCCAGCGGTTGTGTATGAACTCAGAAGTGTGTTCCTGGACCCGCTCCGTAGCAGTTCTGGACGTTTGGGGGTGTCGAATTGTCCTGCTGGAATTGTCAGGATGCAGATGGACAGGATGTTAACATCCGTGTCTCCTGTCAGTCGTATCTAAACGTACCAGGCTCCGATATCACTCCAACAACACACGCCCCACACCATTACAGACCATCGACCAGCCTGAAGAGTCCCCTACTGACATGCACGGTTCATGGATTCATGAGGTTGTCTCCATACCCGTACACGCCTATCCGCTCGATTCAATTTTAAACGAGACTCGTCTGATCAGGCAACATGTTTCCAGTCATAAACTGTCCAATGTCGGTGTTGACCGGCCCAGGCGAGGCGTAAAGCTTTGTGTCGAGCAGTCATCGGCTCCGAAAGCCCATATCGATGATGTTTCGCTGAGTGGTTCGCACGCTGCCGCTTGTTGATTGCCCAGCATTGAAATCTGCAGAAATTTTCGGAAGAGTTGTACTTCTGTCACGCCGAACGACTCTCTTCAGTCGTCGTTGGTCCCGTTCTTGCTGGATCATTTTCCGGCAGCATTGATGCCGGAGATTTAATGTTTTACTGTACTCCTGATATTCTCTGTACACTTGTGAAATGTTCGTACGGGAAAATCCCCACTTCATCGCTACCTCGGAGTTGGTGTGTCCCATCGCTCGTGCGCTGGCTGTAACAGCGCATTCAAACTCACTTAAATCTTGGTAACCTGCTATTGTACCAGCAGTAACCGCTGTAACAACTGCGCCAGACACTTGCCTTACATAGGCGTTGCCGACCGCAGCGCCGTATTCTGCCTGTTTACATATCCCTGTATGTGAATACGCATGCCTATACCAGTTTGCTTGGCGCTTCAGTGTAAAAAGTGGCGACGCGGACTGAGATGAGGAAGGGGTAGCGTAGGAAAACAGCAGCTGAAATAGCGTGGTCCAAAGATGACCCAGTATGACGAAGAAAAAGAGGAGAAGGATGCTTATGACATTTTCGCTATTTATCCCCCGGTGTCTAGAAGCTTACACTGGAACTTGTAAGCTCTCCTCTCAGTAAGAGGTACTACATGTGAACTTCCCCCGTCCACCTGCTGGATCGACCAGCGCGATATCGATACCTCGCGTCCTCGGTCGTCGCGTGAGCCGCCGGCAGGCCGGCGCATTTAAAGCGGAAGGCGAGGCTTAAAATACCGGCGCTCAGGCCGACACGGCACGACGTCGCGGCGCTCCACTTTGCTCCGCGACTTCTCGCGGGCCCCCTGCCACTGGCAGTGCTTCCCTCCCCCTCCATTTCTCCCCTCCCCCTCTCCGTCGCATTGTTTTGACAACCGGCCGGCGCTGTTAGGTGCCGCGCAATAAATCGGAACGTAAAGACCGCTCCGCACTGCCTCGATATCTTCACATTTTGCACACATTGTTGGCCTGATTTCTAGAAACAGCGGACGATGTACGGGCCTACCGCGGATCTCGAAGATTGTTTTGAGAGCCGGCAGACCCTCGCACAGCTCTTTGACATAGAGGTCTCGCCGTACAGTTTTATCTGCACGAGTGCAAGAAAGTAAAGTAGTTCATATTACCCCTAAATATCCTCAAGCTTAGATCTCGCTGCTGGCTTGATTTTTCAGGCCTGGCAAAAAGGTTCCGTGGGTGGGTGCTTCTTAATTCTGTCTACTGCATTGCGTTCACACTTCTGCGTGCCCTTAACTTTATCGCGCAACGTACATTGGCTGGCAAGTCGCCCGTAGCTTTTACATACAGTTCATCCTGAGGCTTCTTCAGCTCTGTGCGTCGAAATTAGCTGTATCACGAAGAAGCATCACCTGTTGTCAAGTACTACGTACAAAAAAAAATACACAATCGCAAAAAACGTTAAGCTATTCCTGCTTTCGTAAGTTGCATGAGCTCCGGCTCCTCTGCAGTTCTCATCGTCTCTCCCTAACTACAGCAACCGAAATAAATTTGAATCTACTCACTGTAGTCGACGTTTGATTTCCATCTACAATTGTTAGCTCTAGCTATTCACACATAACCACATTCGTCAGTATGTGATCTATCCAATTTATCCATTTCTTTAGTTTACCCACCTCTATCCGGTAAATCTACGTTAGTTATCACGGTCTACCCACCTAATCAGCATTCTTATGTAGCACCATATTTCAAAAGCGTCGCATCTCCTTCTGTCTTATCTCTTATCGTCCACATTTCGCCCCAATATAAGACTACACTAAGAACAGCTTCAGAAAACACTTCCCAACACTTGACCATATATTCGGTATTGCCAGCTTTTCTTCCGTAAAATGATTCTATTACAAGTCTGCATTTTTTATCCTCTACTTCTGCTTTCGTCAGTTATTTTGCTGCCCAAAGAGCAAACTCATCTATTACCTACGGTGTATCATTTTCTAATCTAATTACATCAGCATCACCTGATTCAATTTATTTCCGTTATTATTATTCTACTTTTGTTGACGTTCATCTTATAACGTCTTTTCAAGACACTATCCATTCCGTTCAACTGCTCTTGCAAGGTATTTGCCATATCCGTCAGAATTACAGTGTAATCGGTAAACAGCACAATTCATCTGCTCGTATTTTAATTCCGTATCCAAATACCTTATTGTTTTTCTCCTGCTTCCTCAATGTGCAGATTAAATAACATTTGGCAGAGTCTACAATGGTATCGTACTCCCTTCTCAACTGCTGCTTCCCTTTCATTTCTTTAGGCCGTCCGGTTTCCATGCAAGTTGTAAACAACCGTTGGCTCCATGTATTTTACCTCTGCCATCTTCAGAAATTTAGAGTGTATTCAAGTCAACGTTATCACAATGTTTCCGTAAACAAAAAACGGTTAAACTCGTAGGTTTGTGTTTTCAGTTTCTGTGCTAAGACAACTCGTGTATTCACACATTTTTACTGCATTCACAATGACCTTTACCGACGTCGGCATCTAGCTGCTTCTCCAGTCCTTTGTAAATAAGTGGTTTGTTACTATTCACACGTCATCACCTGTCTTCTTTGGAAAGGTAATATTAAATTGTTATAAATTTTCAGGGTATTTCGCGTCTGATATATCTTGCGTACAGGGTGGAATAGTTCTGTCATGATTCTTTCTCCCAAGAATCTCTAATTCTGAGGGAACGTCATCTAGATCGGGAGCCTTGTTTGGCTTACGAGCAGAACACGGCACAAGCCATCACCTTACATCCCAGAAAATTCGTTAAGTGGAAGAGAAGTCAAAATAAGCGAACACGTGTCTCGGCTTATCCGCAGATACTCGACTGGTTCTGAAGAAAGAAGGTCAAAGTTTTCGAGGTATTTTCAAACTATTTTACGTGCCTATTTCAACGCCTTATTAATTTTGCGCCCCATGTTCAAAACTCGATCATCCTTTTTATTTATTTTATTGTTTTGATTTATCTACCCATGTCCGTAGGTTATTACACGAATGTTTCTTAACCAAATTAGGGGACACAAGGGCGTTTTGTTCATTGTGAAATTACAACTGGGCTTCACAATAAGTGTCCTACATTTATTACGTAATATATGTCTGTATGGTATCTTCAAATGCTCGTATTCTGATATTTCAGTCTGTTATCATTTCTCCTACATTATTCATATGTTTGTTCTTCGGGAAGATTTGGTGCATTCCCTTGGATCATACCGATCGTATAAACATTCGAATGACAGACATTCTGAACACCAGGATCATGACTCGAAGGCAAGCTAGCGAGAGTAACATACTTCTACGTGAATCTCACGCGCGAAAGAAAAGTCGTTAACATTGGTAGAGATTGCGCGCGCGTTGGCAATAATTTCTCGGCAAACCATGCGTAACGGATCCTTTTTCCGAAAACTGTCACTTCGAGTTGATTATGAATCAAGGTACACTACAGGAATTTCACCGAAAACAGTTTTAAACAATTTTAATATATCTTCCTAAAATTCATTCATCTAACATACGATTTGTAGGCGACTTACATCAACATTTGTGTAGTTGTCTTCTACCGACATGGATATATAACTGACAAACAAAAGTAATTATCGGGTTCGAACAAGGGGTGCAAAATTAAGAAGCCGCAACGGTAATCACTGTGCCACCATTTCGTTCGAGGATATCGCGCTGTAAAAGACACATGAAGTACCTGGAAAATACCTCGAAAACTTTGACCTTCGGTTTTTTAGAAACGGTCGAGTATGTTTTAATTCGAGACAAATGTTCTCTTATGTTGGCCCATCTTCCACTGAGCGAAATTTTGGGAAATCGGGCTATGGTACTTCCTGTGTTCGTCTCGTTAGGTCTTCCAGAACCCCCTCAAATTCTTCTCGGAGTACCATAGCTCCTATCTCAATCTTATCTTTCACACAGCCATGCACGGTACTAGTGTTGCATTTCTCGTCTAGCCATTCCTTAGTTTTCTGTTGGCACCTGTCAGTCTCACTTTTAGGCATTATATTCTTTCGCCTGCTTTCTTCCCCTCTCATTTCGTCTATTAGATTCAATATCACGATCATTATGCAAGGATTTCTATTGAACCTTGTCTTTTTGGGAATTTCATCTCTGCTGCTTCCAGTGTTTCTTTAGCTCTCAAGGCTACCCAAGCTCCTACTACAGATTGCGGCGCGGGAACTTCCTTATTTTTTAAAAAAAACTCATAGATCAGAAAGTATTACAGACAACAATGTAATTCTTTTTTCTTTACTAAGAGCAACATCGAAAGTTTTGTTTCATTAAGTTTTGAAAATATCTTGAAGGTCGCCTCCGTTCTGCTGAATGCATTTGGAGAGTCGAAATCGGAAGTTTCGGTCCACTTTTTCCAACATGTCTCTGTCGATGTTGGCAATAACAACACGAATATTGTTCCGTAGCTCAGCCAGGGTCTGCGGACGATTGGAGTACACCAAGGATTAAAGATAGCCCCATAAGAACAACTCGCATGGCGCTAAATCTAGCGAGCGTGCTGACCACTGGAGATCGCCCCTCAGAGAGGTAAGACGATCGGGGAAGTGTTCGCGCAATATGATCATCGATGTTTATGCCGTGTGAGCTGTGGCGCCATCTTGTTGGAACCAGACATCACCCACATCTGTTTTTTTCAAGTTCTGCAAGAAAAAATTGTTCAATCATCTGAACGTAACGCACAGAAGTGACCGTCACTGTCTTATCTTCGAAAAACCATGGGCCAATAATGCCAACTTTCGATAGTGCACACCAAACACGTTCTGTTTGCAGGAGCTGCTCATGAAGTTCTCGGGGGTTCATACCTCTCTAATGTTACATATTTTGTTTATTGACGCAGCCAGACAAATGGAAATGTGTATCGTCGCTGTAGAACACTAAGGCGTCATGAATCAGCTCATCGACCAAGGTTTCACACGTATTTTTTTCGTGAAATCAAATTTCGAGGATGAAGTGTGTGCTCCACTGACAGTTTATACTGATGAAATTTCAACTCTTCATGGAGAATTTCTCACTGTGCGTTCAGAAACTGCAAAGGCAGCTGCATGTTTGCGTGTAGATCTCTTGGGCAAATTCAAAATAGACATCCTTACCCTTTCGATGTTTTCAGGCATTCTGATGGTTCTTGAAGGTCCTGGTTTCTTTTTCTGCATACTTCCGGTATCCATAAAGGTGTCTACCCACATAACAATTGATACCCCATCAGGAACACGACCTGCAGGCGCGATGTTGAAATGTTTCCTGAATGCACGCTGAGTTCTGATGACCGAACGTCCATTCGAAAAGTAGGCCACAGAGGCGAACGCGCGCTCCTGTCTTGCCCACTGCGTGATCGCTCCTTAAAAAAAAATGTCTCTCACTTTCGATTGCACTGAAACCCACGCAACAGCGAGTAACAGCTGCTTTGTGCCGCGCGTTTCAAATAAGGGAGTTCCCGCGCCTCACCCTGGTTCATTACCTCTGTCTGTCAATCGTTGCTTACTGCTCCCTCGGCACTCTCCAGCATCTCACGTTCTTTCAGCTTATTCAGGTCACATATCAACTTCCTACGGAATCTATGTGTCATAAAAGACACCAGGGACCGGTATCATACTGCCGTAATGACTCTTGCAGATGTTTCTTTGTCGCCAATGCTGAAGACATGGGGGAGCAGCGCAAGTGCCCCTGCGCGGTAGGCAACTGCTTCGGCAGCCGTGTGGTGTGGGCGGACGCCGCCCCGTGCCGCGAATTAGCATAGCGGTCGCGCTGGGTAGAGGCAGAAAGGAATGGCCGACGGTACTTCAAAGCACTTCTGCCGCTGTGAGTGGCGTCGTCGAGTACGTAAAGCCTAGACTACAGGCACATTGGGAAAGGCCCTAAATACCGTAGTGCGGCGATATTTTGTTTTTACGCGTTCTTACCTGTAGGGCGGCTTCGCGAACTGCGCGATTTTCAGCAGTATTAATTCTGAACTTGCCGGACGTCTAAACGTTAGCAGTAATTGTAGCAAAACTTTGACCACTTGTTCCTCTCGCTGCACAACGAAAAATTCTATGATTCCTCTGCATAAAAAAATTTCTCTGTATTAAAAAGTGGTTTAGTTCTATTTTTGGTACTTATTTACACATTGCTTCAAAACGGGCTCTAAAGCGAACGGAAAAGGAAACTGTGGTTAGACACGCCACAAAGTATGTAGTACTGCACGCGCGGAGCTATCATAGCGTCGACTGCTAACGGGAAATCAGCAATTCTAGCTCTCTTTGGCCGCTGCGTTATATGCTGCACCAACGAACGGATAAAAACCTGTCATTATGGGTGGAAAAAAATGAATGACCAAACGGTAAGATGGGGAAAGCTTAATATTCCTTCGAATATAACTTCGTGTAGAGGACGAGCACTCGTTTCGACGGGGTAATTATCGATTCCTACTCGACCAGGTACAACACTGTGATGAGAAAAGCGGTCACTCCTGCCGAGAAGTTATTAGCTACTCTGACGTCACGCTACTCGTAATGAATTCAAGTCATTCCGTACTGCTGCTGATGAATCGAAGTCTGTCAAAAGACTACAATTTTTCGTTCGTAAACATTGCCATTGCCAGCACACTTTCTTCGGTGTCTTAACGACATGTCTTTGTTGGCAGTACACTGAACGCCTTTTTTTCACTTTCTGTATGATTTTGTCTGTAACTGGCTGTGATTAGCACACACTTAACGTACGGCATATTTCCTTTACTGCAGTATTATGTTTGTTCCTGTTGTGTTTATCTTTACATCTGATGTCAAACACACACGGCTTCAGTTCATATTGGCCGGTCAGAACAATGTGTGAGTGAACGCTTCGTCCTCTATCGACAGCATTCGTGTAATGTGGTATGCGCTTTCACTCACGTATTTGTACGAGGGTTGTTTTTTAAGTAAGGGCCGTTTTTAATTTTTTAAAGATACAAATACTTTTGTAAAATAACTTTTATTTTCTGATTCTACACACTTTTACCTATTTTTCTACATAGTTGCCTTGTTTATTTAAGCACTTGTCATACCGTACAACTAAGTTTTTAATTCCCTCTTCAAAGAATTCGGCCGCCTGCTCCGACAGCCAAGAGTTCACGGCCGCTTTCACTTCATCGTCGTCATTGGAGCGCTGCCCGCCAAGATGGTGTTTCAGGTACCGGAAAAGGTGAAAATCGCTAGGAGCAAGGTCGGGGCTGTATGGTGCATGGTCTAAAACTTCCCAGCCAAAAGAATCAATCAAATCCCGAGTCTTTTGAGAGGTGTGAGGCCTAGCGTTATCGTGCAGGAGCAAAACTCCTTTTGTCAGCATGCCGCGCCTTTTGTTTTGAATTGCTCTGCGGAGCTTCTTTAGAGTTGCACAGTAGGCATCTGAGTTGATTGTCGTTCCTCGTGGCATAAAGTCCACTAGCAAAACACCGCGCCGGTCCCAGAACACAGTTGCCATAATCTTGCGCTTTTACAGCGTCTGTTTGTGGCTTTGACCTTGACGGGTGAGGTTGTGTGTCGCCATTCCATCGATTGTCGCTTGCTTTCGGGAGTGATATGGGATACCCATGTTTCATCTACAGTGACAATTTGACTCAACATGTCATCCCCTTCTTCCTCGTAACGAATCAAAAAGTCCAATGAAGTGGCAAATCTCTTCCCTTTGTGGTCCTCTGTGAGGAGTCTGGGTACCCACCGAGAACACAGTTTCTTAAAGTTTAGTTTTTCAGACACAATTTTGTACAAAACCGATCTTGAAGAAGAGAGTGGAAATTGTGAATCTTCTGTCCTCACGAATCTTTGTTTCGACTGCAGCCACCAAAGCATCAGTGATCACAGAGGGCCGGCCTGAGCGTTCTTCGTCATGGACGTTTTGACGGCCATTTTTAAACTCTCTAACCCATTGACGCACTTTACCTTCACTCATTGCATTCAAGCCATAAACTTCTGTTAACTGACGATGAATTTCTGCAGCTGATAGGCTTCTCGCGGTCAAAAAACGTATCACTGACCGTATCTCACACGCGGCGGGCGATTCAATAATCGTAAACATTATAAAGTAGCACAGCGATGCGTACACGTCAGCTACAGAGCTGCAACTTGCGTCAGTGTGAACGGGAAGGATGCCGGCAGTGGCGCGGTGGCTTGTTGCGGCGTCCGCGCGAACTACGGGACTATACGCGCGAACGGCCCTTACTTAAAAACAACCCTCGTATATAATCTTGCCTTCGGTTCTGTACAACGTGATGCAGCAAGGTACTGGTAGTGTGTTTAGGCAGTCTACTCGACTCTGCGGACTCTTGTTGTACGCTAAAACGGAAGGTGCGAATATAAACTTGTTGTTCAGCGTAAGTAGCATATTCATGCGATCAGATGTAGTTGTTAGACAGCATAGCAAACTGAAAATCAACCGGGTTGTAACTAAGTAGATTCTGTATTTCAAAGAAGTTAATGAGACGCTAGGAATAACATTATTCAAAAAATATTTACAATGAGGAGGAGTTGGATAATATTCATTCACACGTATATGTAGAGTTCCACCCAGTTAACGCAAAAATTTATTCATTATTCCGAGGTTGACTGCCAAAGAAAGCGGTCGATCAATCTGCATTTTATGTAATGTGAGTTGCTATTAACGAATTGAAAAATCGAAGTGGGCTATCACAAGCACAGTATCACGTAATTTTGACTGTGTGCGCGCCTCTTGCCGTGCCTGTGGTGCCATTCGTGATGCACGTGTTTAGCATATGTTTTCGTGGTCATACATTTAGGATATGCAAACCTAAAACCGGGTTGACCTAAATGCGTGGAATGGTTCCTCAGTTCACAGTTGGTTCCCGCTGATGATGATACGTCAGACTATTGGACGAAGCAGAAAGGAAAAAAAAAACTGATTTTGAAAGAAAATATATATTTCAACATTTTATTTGCTCTTTGATCTTAATTTAGAAGCTGCAGTGCGTGTTAGCATGCTGCCGCGTATGGGATTTGTGCAGGCGCACCGGCAGCGGATCGAATCCGCCTGGCTGATTAACAACGGGGGCCGGTATGCCAGCCAGGCTGGAAGTGTTTGTTTAGGCGGATTCCCAGGTCCGACTCGGCGAATACCTGACTGGTACCAAAGGAATTCCTCAGTTACGTGATTCACAGACATTTAGAAAACTTTCGCAGACTTTCACATGGATAAAACACAGACATTTGGGAGTGACTACAGGAAGGGCATTCGGCCACCCTGTAACATTAACAATATCGAGTCCGATAATAAACATGCTGACAGGATAAAGACAAAAGAGAAGGATTATCTCACTTTAGAAAATTAATAATTGGCGTAGTTGAAAAGAAGCTGGCAGTACTTTATGGATCCCAGGATATTTATATTAGTGCAACAATATTTTGTTACCTTCTATTTAGGCTCAGCATCGCCATGCAGTTAGGTCTGGCGTTATGTTCAGGTTTGACTTAGGTTCAGGTTTGACTTGCAGTGTGTTGTGGTGTATGAATGCATGATCTCGCGACTGTATAAATTAATCAAATCTTTTCGGTCTTTAAGCCCCGTCACGTGGTTCAAAGCCTACTAGTTTTCGACCGAGCTCTCCTCATCCATTGTCAAGCAGTAAATAACTGCCGTGTCGCCGTGGCCTCGCCTTTATACAGCCGCGCTATTTGGCTGTGACGTCACTGGTCCTCTCTTCCTTGCAAACAGTGGTACTGTATTCATCCCGCGATCGTTGCGACCGCTTCAGCCTCGCGATGGCCGCGCCCCATGCTGTGCTGAATTGCAAACCGCCGTCCTTGTTGAGGGTGCTTTCAGATATTTATTTCTGCCACTTCTTTTATGACACTTTCCAAAAATTTCTTCGTCCTCATGGTGACAGATGTTTCGTCGAATGGAATTCGGTGTCGATTTACTGGAGCGTATTCTGCCACGGCTGATTTTTCAGGATAGCATCTTTCGTTTTCCGTCCGGTGGCGCCCCGTAGTGGGTACTGTTCGACAGACATAGTAGCAGCCGCACTGACATGGTATTTTGAACACTCTAGACATTCTAAGCGCAGCATCATCCTTCAGTCCTCGTATGTCTACTGAGGTCCTGAACACTGATAAGATGCTGTGCCTCTTCAGAAGCCGGCTAATTTTCCCCTACATTGTGCCGCAGAAAGGCAAACACGCAGGTTTCTTCTCTCCTTCGGCGCTGTTTTCCTGTGTCACTAGAAACAGCCTGTGAAATATGGCGGTGATTGTGGTCGGATTGCGACCAGGTGGAAGACGTGGCAATGGGAAGACCGTTAGCTCCATCTGTAGTCATCCTTTTTATGGAGAAATTTTAAGACATCGCTTTGGAAAATGGCTCCAGATGGAACACAAGAGGTACTTACACCTACATGATCCTGAAAAATCTCGCTTTAGAAAACAGACACCGAATTGTGTTCGACGATACATGTCACTGTGAGGAAGGGATTTTGGGGTAGCGTCATAAAAGAAGCGGTGGAAGTTAAAATATCTGAAAGCTCCATCAACAAGGGCGCCGGTTTGCAGCTCAGCCCACCCTGGGACCCGGCCTTCGCGAGACTAAAGCGGCCGCGACGAACGCGGGACGAAAACGTCACCACCGCTGACGAGGAAGAGAGCACCGGTGACGACGTAGCTAGCAGCGCGGCTGTATAAGGCCGAGTCCAGGGCGACACGGCTTAAATAATGATTAGCTTGTGCCTTTATAGGAGGAAAGTCGTATTTGAGTATTCAGATACTGGCCGAATTTTCCATCTAAATTACTCTGGTACATTGTGGGCGTTCCCTTACTCGCGTGTGAAACGGCGACGTGGAATATCCCGTGAAGAGGACGATCACTCACACGAAGTATGCGCACGGCATGAAAAACGCCGGTGGCCGTGCAGTGGGAATAGCAGCGCGCGACGTGACGCGGCGATGTAGCGCAGGAGCGCAGTACGGTAGAGTATAATCTGGCCGAGTGGCTGCGCCGGGTCAAGTATTTCCGCCGTAGTGGCCGGCGGTCCGCGAGCGCTAACAGCGAGCTCGTAGCTTTTTTGCCGGATCGACAATCACGACGGCGGCCATAAAGCGGAACACGGACCGCTCCGTGCGGTCACTGCCTGCATGCCGCTGCCTCCGAATACCCACCGGGCCACGCCCGCACTGGGCTTAACTACGTTGCCCCCGTGTGGAGAGTGCAGATCCGTCCCTTTCCCACGATGTAGCAGTCATGTTGACATATTGTGCTCAGTTGAGCATTTATCAGGACACGTGTTGGACCCTGGCCAATAAAAATACGAGGTCTGTCTAAAAAGTATCCGACTTTCTATTTTCCCGCGCAAAATAGATGATAGTGCGGCGCCACTGTACACAGTAAAGGAAAAGACCTTTATGCGCATGCGTGAATATTGTCCCCGTCTTCCAGCGTGTCAGTCGCTGCCTGTTCGTCGCTGAGGTGCTACACAAAGTGTTCGTCGGATTACCGGTTCTCTCAAGATGACTGAACGTGTTCAGCAAAGACACTGCATCAGATTTTGTCAGAAGCTTGGTGATTGTCAAAGCGAAACAATTCGGAACATTCAGTAGGTGTTTGGAGAAGATGCGATGGGTGTAACACAAATTAAGGAGTGGTTCAACCGATTCAAAAATGGCTGCACATCAGCGGAGACTGACCAGTGTTCTGGCAGGTCCCAAACTGCTCGGAGTGCAGCTGTTGTTGCGAGGGAGCAAAATTTGGTGATGACAGATCGTCGTTTGACCGTGCGGGAGATTGCCAAAGAGGTTGGAGTGAGTAAAGATTCTGCACATGCAATTTTGCGTGATGACTTGAATATACACCGAGGAGTGGCTGTGAAACTCTTGCCCAAGTTGTTGTCGACGGGACAAAAAGACCTCCGCTTTGACGGTGGCGTTCTCGCTTCCAGAGCACGGTGTCCCGTGTTCGATTCCCGGCGGGGCCAGGGCTTTTCACCTGCCTCGAGATGACTGTTTGTGTTGTCCTCATCTTTTCATCATCATCATTCATGAAAGAGGCGAGATTGGACTGAGCAAAGGTTGGGATTGGGCGCTGATAACAGCGCAGTTGTGCGCCCCACAGAACGATCATCATCATCATGCGTTTCGACGTTGCACATGACTTTCTGGACACCACCAACACTGATCCTGGGTTTCTGAACACCGTGATAACTGGAGATGATTCGTGGGTGTACGGGTACGACTCAGAAACAAAAAGACAGTCGTCGCAATGGAAGCATCCCGAGTCTCCAAGGCAGAAGAAAGTGTGGCAGGTGGGAAACAAAATCAAGGTGATGCTGTCTTCTTTGATGTCCGTGGAATCAAGATGTTCTCCTTGACGCAGTTCGGCGCTAAAGACCAGACATGTGGTCGGCGAAAAACTGGCAACTGTATCACAACGCCCTCGCACATTCATCCCACTTGATTCAAAATTTCTCGGTGAAACATGGAATTAGTGTTCGCCAGCCTCCCTACTCTCCAGACATGGCTCCATGTGACTTCTGGTTGTTTCCAAAATAGATGACGCAACTGAAAGAATCCCGTTTTGAGAGTAGAGAAGAGATAATGCGGAACACGACGACGGAGCTGAACACCATTCCAAAAGAAGACTTCCAGAGGTGTTTCCAACAGTGGAAGGATCGGTGGGCTAAGTGTGTGCAAATACAAGGGGCCTACTTTGAAGGGGTTTAGGGTCCCAACTCCGTCAGGTTTTCGAAATATTTTTTCTGGCCAAAGGCCGGATACTTTTTAGACAGGCCTTGTAGGATAAAGGCCACTGTAAGCGTCACTTTTATCCAGTGATATTCGAAAGATGAGCCACCAGGAACTGTTAAAGCAAGGTGGCAGTCAGAACTGTTTCTCCTAAGTCGGTCATCTCAGTAGAGGATGAGAAAAAAAATGCTCCAGTAGTGGAGAGGAGAAAGATGTTTTGAAATGTGGCAACAATCGAGGAATTACACTGTTAAACTAGTGTTACTGTTCTCTGACGTACTGTTTGTCTCCTTCCAGTTGTCTGGAGATAGACGGGCTCATACTAATGTGACTTCTCTCTCTCTCTCTCTCTCTCTCTCTCTCTCTCTCTCTCTCTCTGGGAAGTCAAGCGTAGTTCAGATCTTCACCTTACGGCAAATTTTAATGAAGACAGTAATTCGGGATTGACACGCATGACTGCTTCATTTACTACAAAGCAGCGTTGACATGTAGATAGCAACTGTACCGTTCGTTGACCGAACTAGGCACTGCTGGAAAGCTGTTAAAGCTTGTGGGAATCTAGTGCAGTATGACTCGAAGGATAGTTAAAGAACGTGAGCAACGAAGTCTGATCCAGTACATGGAAATTCACTGATGTCTCCGTTTTAATGTAGCCGTGGAGGATGTTATGACAGATGAAAATCTGCAGAGCATAGTACAAACACTCGCTTATGCCACTGACATATAGTTGAAAGAAGTTGGAAGGCAGTGGAAGAGATATTCATAGTAGTTTAGTAGACCAGTAGAAATATCGGAATGAATATCAACCAGCTGAAGACATGACACTTCTTATGAAATAAAATTATAGCCACCAGAACTTGGTATTATATTAAAGAAACTATTTTCCATAGTTAACTATTTATAAAACTCTTCCCAGACAATTGCTTACAAATGCCTCGGGAACTTGTTCATTAGCATCAAAGGATATTAAACAGAAAGCTGCCTTTGAGAGAAAGATATTTCGAAGAATCGTTGGTCCAACCTGTGAAAGAGGAATACTCAGGAGGAGGAGGATGCAGAATCATGAGCTGTGAACTACGTGAAGACCCACCTGTTAGAAGAATAGTTACATCAGCCAGATTGAAATGGGAGGGCCACTTGAGACGAAGTAGTGTGAAGGAAATAGCAAAAAAACGTGGTTTAATTGAATTAACGTGTTGTTTGCTTGTGTTAATTGTATGATTTGCCATACATTTGATTGTGATGTCACATTATACACCGGGATGGTTCGTTCCTGACTGAAACTGTATGCAAACCATGAGTTTCCAAAAATTTATGAAAGCTGTAAATCATCGCCCCCCTCGGAGCAAGGTAGCTAAAAGGATATTTGATGGAAATCCGGGGGAGGGGGGGGGGTGTTATGAATTAAGGGAACAGGGTCTGCCCAGCACTTGAAGAAAATGAGCTCTAGAGGATGGAGAGCTCGAGCGTTGGATCGTGATAACTGGCGGAGAATTGTGGAAGTGGTCAAGGTTCACAATAAACTGGACTGCTACAGAAGAAAAGAAGAAGAAGAAGAAGGAGAAGCGACACCATACCCAGAAAAACTTAGATGTTAAAAATTAGTTGCCTCTGCCTAGTTAAAAAGGCACGCTACTTTGAAGGCAAGTACCCGCCCGCTGCGCAGGGGAAGGCGCAGGTTATTAAAACGTAACGAAAAGCGCGACGCGGCAAGGCCGTTGTCGCTACGAGGCAGGTGTTTAAGGCGCATCACGAGTTGATGTCCGTGACGGAACTGCGGCACTGGACGCTCATTCGTCCTGCTTAGACCGGGGAGAGCGGAAGGATTCTGCACTGGAAATTACAGCGACAGCTAGGCCGCAGCAGGTGGAAGGCCGCGCTCAGCCAAGCTGCTGGAAATATGGGGAAACAGTGGCCAGGCCACCGCCAGCATCTAGAGAAACCTGAGGAGCAAAAATATGGAAGGAAAACGCGTCGAAAACACACATCTCGGCCCTTCACTTTTAAGGTGGCTTGAATTATGTTGATGATGGACAATAAGGTATCTGAATTACTGTGGGTGAATAGTAGCCCATTCTTCTTATGAAGCCGATACCAGAGAAGTTAGTGATTTTGAATGCTGACGTCTGGAGCGGAGTCGACTTTCTAATTGATTCCAAAGGTGTTCCATAGGGTTCAAGTCGGGACTCTGGACAGGCTGGCCCGTTTCAGGAATGTTGTTGTCCCCAAACCATTGCCTTGCGGATGCTGTTTCTGACAGGATGCGTTGACGCGCTGGCACAATCAGTTTTCGTCTCCGAACTATTCCTCCACTTTACGCAGCACACAGTGCTGTAAAATATGCTGATACCTTTCGGCATTTAGCCTTTTCTTATGCGCAATAAGAACAACAGACCCCAATTAAGATTAACACCTCCACCTCCTCTGCACTTCACTATTCGTAATGGCAGGTAATTCTCCTGGCGTTCGCCAAATCCAAATTTCTCCGTCGGATTGCCGCAGGATATAGCGTGAATCATCACTCCAAATAGCTTTTTCCTGTAATTTTACCGCAGCGAATGGAGAAATGTGTGTCTTATAAGGAGCTGCTTGACCTAACAACCCTACCACAACAAAGGTAAAAAATTAATTAAGATTGTAGTGTTGCTCACGCTGCTAAATATTGCATTTTCTGGCAACAACAAAGTTATATTACGTGGCAGGTGTCATTAGAGCACAGTTAATAAAGTCATCTTTTCGTGTTTCCCACGCTGGTCTCGTTGTAAACTCATGGCTCAATCGTAGAAAATCTAGGTAGTGATGATTCCAAGCTCGGATGCAAAGAGGCCTAGGTGTTGTTCTGCGATATTCAAAAGTTTTATACATGTTTCATAAAACATTCTTGAAGATTAAACTTTCCCAAGTTAGGACAATGGTGATGTAAAAAAAGTAATCAGCACTCCGAATTTAAGTTACACTTCTTTTTTATTACTTTTGTTGCAATATCACGTAACTCGTTCTAAAACATCACTTCACAATATAAAATATACTTGAAAATATCACTGTTAAAGTTCACATTTCATAAACTGACTACAATTTGCGTCTTTTTAACATGACGACCAAAACTTGACTCTCTAATAACCGCTTACGCGCCCAAAAATCAGAGTTACAAGTAAGTCAAAGATCATAGTGACCAAAGAAAGAATACACATAAGAATAATATCATTGCAATATATACATATCGATGTATCGAAGTACCTCTACATTCATGAAATCAAATCTGAATGTTGTGACAGAACTATGTTAACTATTTTACAGAAACACAGTAGAATATTGCTGGTATCGAGAGGTTGAGGTGAGATGCCGTAATGGTTACGTAATTAAAGTACCATTACAACCTTTGTACCCTCTCTCATTTTAAGTTCCTACGCACAGCCAAGGTGGTAGCACTTCCGAAGTAACCAGTAATTCCTTTCGCAGCCTGAAAGCGATTTTACCAATCACCTTGCGCAATGGTCGACGGTCCACGTCCGTCAGGACATCATGTCAGCCTTGTCTCGGTCTAGATGCGGTTGTTCCTTCGTGTTCTCCTTACAGTCACACGTCAACAAATGACTTGGACAGCCTTATATGTCCCCGACTGACAGTCACTCAGTCGCCATCCAGTGACGAGTCCACTTTTGAAGTCACTGGCAGGCCCGCCTCTCGTGACATCTAGCGATCAGTTCAGCGTTACGAAGTGTCAGGTTACTGATGATCAGGTAGTGTACTCGTCGTCGAGTCTCAATACTACTTATTATGATGCATCAAAGTTCTTCTTGCACGAACCTGTATACACATCAAAAAAGTTTTGCATCACCCCGGTTCCCAGAACTCCTGAAGATAGACGTTGACTGTGGATATTGTCTCACAAAGTCCCTTTGACTGTTCAGAGATGTCATTAAACCCGCCCGAAGATGTAAACAACCATGCATGAGAGCTCCTATTAGACGGAGGAGGTCAGACAGCCGACCAGTTCCAGTCATTCCACCAGGAAGGACGTACACGACTCGTGTTGTCTGTAGTTCAACCATGCCTAGACGGTCAGTACCGCGGTTCCATCACATCCGCATTGTTATTCTGTGCCAGGAAGGGCTGTCGGCAAGGGAAGTGTCCAGGCGTCTCGGAGTGCACCAAAGCGATGTTGTTCAGACATGGAGGAGATACATACAGACAGGAACTTTCGATAACATGCCTCGCTCAGGCCGCCCGAGAGCTACTACTGCAGTGGATGACCGCTACCTACGGATTATGGCTCGGAGGAAATCTGACAGCAACGCCACCATGTTGGATAATGCTTTCCTTGCAGCCAGAGAATATCGTGTTCCACTCAAACTGTGCGCAACAGGCTGCATGATGGGCAACTTCCATGGCGAGGTCCATCTTTGCAACCACGACACCATGCAGCACGGTACAGATAGATCCAACAACATGCCGAATGGACCGCTCAGGACTGACATCACCGGTGAGTGTCGCATGTGCCTTCAACCAGACAATCGTCGGAGACGTGTTTGGAGGCAACCCGGTCAAGCTGAACGCCTTCGACACACTGTCCAGCGAGTGCAGCATGGTGGAGGTTCCAAGATCTTTCGGGGTGGCGTTATGTGGGGCCAACGGACGCCGCAGGTGGTCATGGAAGGCGCTGTAACGGCTGTACGATATGTGGATTCCATCCTCCGACCGATAATGCAACCATATCGGCAGCATATTGGCGAGGCATTCGTCTTCATGGACGACAATTCGCGCCTCCATAGTGCACATCTTGTGAATGACTTCCTTCAGGATAACGACATCGTTCGACTGGAGTGCCCAGCATGTTCTCCAGACATGAACACTATGTAACATGCCTGGGATAGACTGAAAAGGTCTGTTTATAGACGGCGTGACCCACCAAACTCTCTGAGGGATCGCCGTTGAGAAGTGGGACTACCTGGACGAACACTGTCTTAATGAACTTGTGGATAGTATGTCACGACGAATACAGGCTTTCATCAATACAAGAGGACATGGTACTGGGTATTAGAGGGACCGGTGTGTAAAGCAATCTGTACCACCACCTGTGAAGGTCTCACCGTATGGTGGTACAACATGCAATGTTTGGTTTTTATGAGCAACAGAAAGGGCGGAAATGTTTGTTGATCTCTGTTCCATTTTTCTGTACAGCTTCCGGAACTCTCGGAACCAAAGTGATGCAAAACTTTCTTTTATGTGTGTATTTAGGAACATATCTGTAGAGTACATTCGAAAACACAGCGCTTCGGCATGATTTCAGTGAAAACCTCTAACATTGTCAGAAGTGTACATGTAGCGCCTTTAGCTGATCACGAGCAACAGACAGCAGTAGGTGGAGGAGAAAAGAATGCCCTCACTTTCCCTACACAGAGCGTCACCCGGCGTCCTAACGCGGACGTCCGCTACTGCTCCACCCCGGCACGGCGGCTGTGCTGCGAACCTTGAGCCATCTGGTCTCACCAAAACCGCGGAGCCCGCTTTTTGCCGACTGGCGATCCGCTGCAGCTAGCAGCCAGTGCGCATGCGCAGTCTTGCGGGTACACACCTAATGAAAGGACGCGGGACGGCTTAATGCCGAAAATCGGCGGTCCATGCAAGCGAGGGCATTGTACTTAATAAGGGCGCTGGAGCGTTACGCCTGGCCCAGACTGTGGGAAAGAGGCCGCAGGGCTCAGCAGAACAGGGGCGCGGAAAGATCGCGGCAGGTTCCGATGTCGGTTTATTATGGTGGGATGCTGCGGAACTGGCGCTGTACGAGCGCACTGGATGATTCCTGAAGTTTACGAGGGGTCGCCATGACATTTTAATTATTTAAAATTTACGGAATTTTTGTATTGCTTGCTCGCTAGTAAATGGTCCCCCGCTACTGAATCGTAGCATGCCGCTAGAGGGACCAAACCAAAATTTTGGAGTATCGTAAAGAAATTGGTTTTTTGCGTTTGAAGAGGGAGCAAGGCTGCAACAATCCGTCTGTTCATATTTACCGTGTTGTTAGCGTACGAGAGGTGCTCAAAAAGTATCGGGAGCTTTGTAATTTCGCGGTTTGTATTAGACCGATTCGCGTGATTTTTCGTTGTTGTGTTGAACATATTTGAAACGCATCTGGAACACCAGTAGCCGTATTGGATGTTTAGTCTGCCGTGAGCTGTCAAGAAAGTTTACATGTCCAGAATGAGATTTTCGCTCTGCAGCGGAGTGTGCGCTGATATGAAACTTCCTGGCAGATTAAAACTGTGTGCCGGACCGAGACTCGAACTCGGGACCTTTGCCTTTCGCGGGCAAGTGCTCTACCCACGAAAGGCAAAGGTCCCGAGTTCGGGTCTCGGTCGGGCACACAGTTTTGCCGACAGAGTTGGCGGTTGTCGCATTAACGTGACTGGTATTTTTACTTTGTGAAGTCAAGTATGGCGTTGAATACAATTTTTAGTTTCATAATTGAAGTTTGTTTCAGGAAACCGTGTTCGCTTGTAATTCCAGTGAAGAAAGACGTCACCCGCGTCTGTCAGTACGTTTTATTAAGATAACCGGTATGGAGTATTGTTACAGGTCTTTCTCAGATTCGTATATCTACTTACTGCGAAGTGCAGCTTGCCGGCAGGGCGAGGACTCTGTTTTAACTGTATTCTAGTCGTGTTGACAATCTACACTTCGCTATATGTACGGATACGAGAACGACAATATTAGATACCGGCCATCCGCGAAAAAATATGCTAAGCTCCAGACTTTCTTTCTTCATTAGTTTTTGATGTGTCTGCAATTTTAGTGGGTAATTACTATTCTTTTTGTGGAAATTTGACGGCTGCAAATTGTATTCAGTAGTGACTTTTTTCTTTCTATATTTCTTTCCGTTTCCATTCCCTTTCCAGTATACAGTGTGAGCAAGGCTGGGGCACAGCTTCTGTGGGGTAGGCTGCTGTCAGAAGTTACCTTATTTGAAATAAAATTTCTTTTTAGTTTTAATTCCAGTGTGCTGTCTAAATGATGTCTACCTTGTTCTTCCATGACGTAGAGGTTCCCACAGACAGAATAGTTTTCATTTACATATTGTTTCGCTTAAAGAAAAAATTTTGTAGGTAAAGTGTCTGAAGTAATGGTACTGGCTATCGCTGTGTGAGAAGTATAGAGTGAATATTGTGATGGTTCCCAGAAGAACTCTGTCATCTCTCAGCCAGAGATAATACGGTGTTTAGAATCCGCGGAGAAATCTGTAATGGAATACGGCTCACCGCGTTGCCGGTGGAGCCCGCGCACGTTGGCAGGCGTAGTGAAAGGTTTGTCTAGAGGATGGGAGGGAAGCCGACCCCGGCTGGGGCGGTAACGAGCGCGAGGCCCGCCCCCGCCGGCAGCAGCCGCCCCCTTTGTCTGCACAACGGCACCTCGCCACTAATTACTGGCTTGTGTCTGCCACAGAGTTAATTTGCGTCCGGTGTTGCTGTTCTTACCGTATTCGTGCGAATAGACAACGGCTGGGGAAGGGAACGGGAGAATCTTGCCCACACTGTACACTGAAGAGGCATGGAAACGGTAAGAATATTAAAAAAAAAAAAAAAAAAAAAAAAGGTTTGGCAATAAACCTAATGAATATCACTTTCAAAACTACAGATTACTGTAACCACTCATGTTTAATGTATTGCATTCCCACTACGCGTTGCGGGGGATTGTACCCCGTCATAGAGTGGAAACACACAGAAGTTTTGTGTGTACCATGATTGTGGGTAACCAGTGGAACTGTCTGTGGCCACAGGCTCTTTGTTCCCGTCATACTAACTATCGTCCAAACTTCATCATTTCCAATAGTTTTCTTTCCTTTTATGTTATTACTACTACTACTTTGTCATCTGTCAATCCATTTCAGTTTCAGCACTTTTCTCCACCACCACGTTTCGGGACTATAAGTTTCTTCTCTTTCGTTTCGACAGGCCATGATTAGCAGCCATCTAACAATACATTTAAGATAAAACACTTAACTGTATCTCCTCCTCAGTTCTACCAAAACTCTACTGGCTGACAACAAATGTTTTACCTTTTACCACACAGCTTCAATTTTCTATCGTAAAACTTCTAAAGTGCCTCAAAGAATTTGAGTGTTCCGAAGTCTTTTCTTCCTGTGATATTTTGACCTCACCAACGTATTTACAGATAGTCATCACTTTTGTCTTTCCTACATTTTTCCTCATTCGACATTTTCCCTGCTCTCCAGCACTGATTTTAGTTCTTTTACTGATCAACCCAATACTGCTAGGCCATCTGCATACTTAAGTTGTCCTTGTACTTTTTCCTACTGCTATAAGACCTCTTGCTTTCTGTATTTTCCCACAATAAATTCTGAAAAGCTTTGGTTCTATTTGAGATTTTTCTGTCTGTTAAAGAGGCTCTTACTTCAGATATTGTAATTTAAAAGTAGATAAAAAAATTGGAATTGTGATTCTAACCCTTTTCCAGTTTTCAGGAGGATGGTAAAGACAACGCAATGCCATTTTGTACATGACCATACATACCTATTAGGGCACTGTAGTGAAGCACCAGTTTGATTACTTTAGCCCATATATCGTTAATATGCTACGTAGAAGTACTAAAATGTCACATTTGGACGCAATATACTAATCATCCAGTTCTAGAAAATCTCCCTACAATCGTTCGAAATGTTTCGAAGTCATCTTACTGCGGTGGTTCTTAACGATTCTCACACCAGCGGAGCAAATGAGTAACTGAAAATGACGGCAAAAAAGTGACATTATTTACAGTATCTTCGGAGGTAGAAAACGCACGAATAGCGATAAAATTCTGCTCTGGCAGCGCCATACGAATTAATATTTTGACGTGAAAAACTCTTCTCTCGTTAACTGTGTTGTTTGAAAAAATACCTTCATGTTTGAATCGTTAGTAACTACGACACTAATAATGCGTAGACAATGGTTGAACTCACAACAGAGATATAGTGTCCGTACGTGTTTGTCACGCAGTATTTGTTTTGCCTGTGACGTTATCGTACCAGTGTAAGAGCATGCGCGTGACTGATACGAATTAGCGTGTATGAAGTTACAAACTGAAAGGCGTTTAGCTAGAGCGTTGATTCAGATGTCATTGGGAAGAGCTTGTAGAGGGCTAAAAGGACGCAAAATGAGTCAATAAAAATATTCACAGGAATAAAAGTCAAAATTGAAAATTACAAAATAAATACGTCGTCTCATGTAACTAATGAAAGCGTAAGGTACAAGAAAACTCGCGTCGAAAGTAATCAAAATAGCCTAAAAAATCCAGAGGCGAGCGAATGTGAGAGCTACTGCGACGTCGAAGAGAAAACGAAAAAACGGCGCAAAGCGCTTACGTAGGTGACCTATCGGGTTGTTAACGCTGTTCGATACACGAAAAACTTGTTACGATTTTATGTCGAAGTTTTCACGAAAAACCTAAGGCGCGGATTCGAACTGCGCACCCATAAATTGTGTGGACATGTGCATCCTACATGCTAAACGGCTGTGAGAGCTACATACAGTTTAGGTTTTGAATCGCGTAGCCTTTTGAGCGCCATTTGTGCGCCGCTCGGCGAGGCGGGCGCCATTGGAAGGACGGGACGCTGGCTTCTACTCATTTGCCGCAAAGTATTATTGGCCTTTAGTTTACGGCCTGTCCAGTCACAACATCGGGATTTTTATAGCCGCCTAAAAATAAGACATTATTTTAAACGGCCCCTGTCTGGAGCCTGGAGTGCGTGCCAAATATTCTGTAGTGTTTACCCAGCAATTTGTCGTCGCTTGGAGCTCTTAATAGGCGAATCATGCTATGTACTAGACCCCAGCTGCCATTTACAAGTTAGCCGCGAAACAAATTTTGTTTATGAAGTTATGTTTACAGTGATGAGTCGCTGAATTAGTCACATCCCCTAAGTAGCGTACGGCAGGTCCTCTTAGTCTAATTTAGGTGCAATTTATCATAACAGGGCACACGTGTCTGAAGATACTGTGCACTAATATGCGCGGGTGTCTGAAGATACCGTGCGCCATAAGGTAATGACATTAGCGTCGAGTGTACCACAGGGATCCGTGGTAGATCCACTTCTTTTTAAGCGACTTTTCAGATATTAACTGGTCATGTCGGACTTAAATGGAACGATTACTTCTGCGCAAGTTACATACGGTAAAAATTCTAGGAAAATTCACACATGTTGACGGAATTGAGCCTGTGCAGATAGTAGCATCTAGCTGTTTGTAAAGATACAATAAGTGACAAATAATAAGAATGTAGACTTAATTGGTAATGAGTCAGAGCTAAGTCTTTTGGGTAGAAGATAAAACTTCAAACGTTTCGCCGATAACGAGATCAGTAGTGACTGAGCACAGGCTCGATAGAGCAAGGTGAGAAATCGACTGTGTGCTTTTCAGAGGGACTATCCCAGCATTCGTCTTAATCGGTGTAGGGAAACCATGGGAAATTCGAATCTGGATGGCCGGCAAGGGATTTGAATCTCACTTCACTCGAATGCGAGTCAGCGCCTTAACACTTGGCCATATTCTATAACGGGGTAGTGAGGATGTTAATTGAAGTTTTATCGACTCAAATGTAGGGAATCCAAAAGTTAGATACCGTGCTAAGTGATGCTGGTGAGACAAGACGCTGCAGAAGGTTTGAAGCTGTCGTCTAAGGCAAGAATAGTTCAAATTTAATTAGTAAATAGTGTGTGACATTGAAAACTTCAATCTATTGCGCATCCCTGAAAAACAGTAATTTGCGAATGACTGGTCGTAAAACACAAGAATGGCCTGCGCGGAAATTGTACATACGTGGTTACACATATAACCCGCCAGCACAGTCATGTTTTTACTGTAGAAGGACCTGCGTTTGTTTACTGTTTCTGTTTGTGCCCATATTTACTTTTTAACCTTGGCATCGCGCATGGAAAATACCGTTTCTCCATACGTGGACTCGTGATGGTCGTGAACTTAACAGTCACTTACGCTAATAAAATATTCGTGAAGATGCCCAGAAATGTAAAGCAGTGTCGCAGTTCTAGCAGCGGAAGGCTGTAAAGTTATAGCAAGTTGCAGTGGTCCCACTATCCGTCCCTGTGGAACCTCATCTCGAGCTGTCCCGTTACGAGTTGCTCTGCGTGAACATGGAGCCTGTGCCGTTAAGTGAGCGCCCTGGGGCGTCGAGAATTGCGACGCCGCGCCGCCTCGTGTCGTGTCGTTAGGGTCTGCTGACAGCCTGGTCCTGGTTGTCCAGGGCAGCGGAACTGTAACGTGCATTGTTCCAGCTCCCGTGTCGGTGTGGGTTACGTGCCCTACGCGCCGGGTGCCACTTACAGCTATCGCTGACACCCTCCGCCAGTTAGTCTTTTCTTTCTGTCTAATAAGCAGTTTTCCTCATAACTCTTTCGTACAGGAGAAATATTCAAGTAATATTCAGAGTATTAATGATACGCTACTTTTCACTTTCATGTCTATGCAATTTTTTGGTTTAACGTAACGTTGTAACGTGAAATGGAACGAATACGTCAGGTCTATGGTGTTTTCGTTTGTAGGGAGAGTTCTGAGGAAAGTGAAGCGAACGTACAACACTTGGGCGAACAATCCTCTCGGGCTACTCGAATGTTCGAGATGACTAAGAGGTCAGAGTAGGGGAAGACATGGAAACACTTTAGCTGCTGCTAGAATTGTTTCAGGTCGGTTCTGTCAGTATGTTGCGTAACTGCTTCTAGCATCGTTGGTTCGGTGGGAAAGCTTTGAGGACTCTGTGCATATAAATCTACGGCTTTTTTTTAAAGAAGTTTTTAGCTCTTCGTTCTCGTCAGTTGGTCAGGGAGCACTCTCTTTCGTGAGTTGACTTTGATTGGGTGAGATATCCGATCTGTAAGGGAGAAAATCAGGGGAAAAAATCAAGAAAATTAGACAATGTTTGGAGATGTGGTATTGTTTGTCAAGGATATTCAGTGTGTCTGTGTCTCAGGACACGACTGATAAGGCACCTTATCACTCGTGTCCTGAGAAAACGTGTAATAGTATTACTTTCCTCGGATCCCTGAAGCCATCTAAGAGACGGAGAGGGAAACACGGTTTCAACAACTATCCGTGTGGAATGTGCTAGTTTGTTCCTAGAATTTGCTGAATTTTAACGATCTAGATCACTGATAGAGCTCCACATGGCGATGATAAACCCGTGTTTCATAACGTTCCGTTGTGAGTAAAAGTTTTCTCCGACTCTCTAGTATGGATCGAAAGCTGCACGTGTCGCACGATACAGATCGCGGTAAACTCCGTCGGCATCACGCGATCTTCCGTTGAGGAACCGAATGTCTGACCATAATTCAAAGGGGACGATATTGTTTATTTTCACGCCGTTTCAACTGCCATACGAAGTCAGTCAGTATGGGTAACTCCGGCTGCACACAATAGTTTGATATTTATGTAGTTTTGTGCAAGTCCAAGCTAATCGTTGTATTTCCTAGCCTCTGAGCCTTACTTTTGAAATGCTGCGGAAGGGATAATACCGTCAGGAGATTGATTTCAGCAGGGGTTTTGTGGAGTGTATGAACTCCATGTTCGTGTACCATTCTAGTACAAAATTTTCGAAAATATTTGTTTGTGGAATGGCTTTAGGCTTTTTAGGCCAACCTCGGATAACTTAATGCTGGAAACAGGTAGTCCACAAATCATCGATAGTTTAAAACTGTACAAACATGCTTTTTCCAAACATAGGTGACTATTTTACAACTATATCTAAACGACAAAACACACTAATGCTAACTCGCCATATGCAATAGCCCAGTGTTTCAAGAAAACGGGCGAAGACGACAAGGAATTAAAAGATCAGACAGAATTAGTCATCGGCGAGAACCAACTGTTCTAAAAAAGTCAGGAAATTTAACCTAGGAAAATGAGTATCAAACATAAACATGATCCCACATGACATTTTAGAGGAGTTCCGCTCACACGTTAGGCGAATATTCCTCAAGGCACACCCCATCAAATTCAAAATAAAAATAAACCAATCCGAAGAAAACCAATATAGAAGACAGACAATAAATTCAAAATTCTTCCTTTCTCTGTACCTACATATAAGCGATGTCGAGACAGAAGAACCAGACATATAGCTAAAAGAGTGTAAGATCTCTCACCAGCCAACTCTTCCGCCCCCTTGAGAAAGAAAACGAAAGATTTTAAATATTTACGAGGGCTGTTAGGAATGTAGATTCGATAGATCGCGCAGTGGAAACGCGGCAGTGAAAATCCGATGAAGCTTTGCACACATGTGTTGGGCGGTGTCTCTGGTGTGCCTGTTGATCGCGCGACATTCCCCCGATGCAGTGTTGCTATTGCTGCCGTTCTGACAAACCAAGTTTATTGGCAGTGCACGGTCATTCATGTCAATAGCCACTGGGTTTCGTACAGCAACCTTCAACCAACTTTACACCGACAGTCACTTCGCACAAGAAATATACGCGCCTCGCCAAGCAACGAACAGCATACAAGTACTGACGTCAAAACAGGAAACATTTCATATTCTGACTGCTTGCAGCGCCAAATTCTCACATGGTAGCAGGAAGTGGAAATACTTGTTCAGCATACTGAACGAGCGCTCCGAATGACGAACATACCTACAATGTTTCAGCGTACTGCGATTTATACAGCCCGCAGTGCAGCACTAGGAGCACCGTCCGTTCGATTATAACCAACCGGTACTTCCTGTTGACGTTGGTGTACACGGGAAATAGCAGTGGCCGCACGATTAATCCTTGGAGGGCAACCGATGTTGCTCGAGGTACTGATCGACTCTCAGGACTGGCGTCATTTGACTGTGCCGATCGCGCGGGGGATGTCGGAGCGGCGACTATATACTGTAGATAAGTTGCTGGAAGATGCAGCAGTAAACTGTTGCAGATAAAACAGGATCACACAAAGGTGTCGAGAAAATTGTCTCCCGCCAAGTATGGGTGTCCCCTGCGAGATTTCGCTTGATTTCACGCAGCCCACACAACGTAACTGTCGTGCGTTTCCTTCTTCAGAACAACTATCGGCCACACGCGGGGGCAGTGAGGACATCCCTGCAGCGTTTTCGATGGTCAGTGCTGGATCACTCACCATACAGCCATGACTTGGCTCCCTCTGATGTTCATCTGAGCTCACATGAACGAAGACAACATTTTGAATCTACATCTACATCCATACTCAGCAAGCCACCTGACGGAGTGTGGCGGAGGGTACCCTGAGTACCTCTATCGGTTCTCCCTTCTATTCCAGTCTCGTATTGTTCGTGGAAAGGAGGATTGTCGGTATGCCTCTGTGTGGGCTCTAATCTCTCTGATTTCATCCTCATGGTCTCTTCGCGAGATATAAGTAGAAGGGAGCAATGTACTGCTCGACTCCTCGGTGAAGGTATGTTCTCGAAACTTCAACAAAAGCCCGTACCGAGCTACTGAGCGTCTCTCCTGCAGAATCTTCCACTGGAGTTTATCATCTCCGTAACGCTTTCGCGATTACTAAATGATCCTGTAACGCAGCGCGCTGCTCTCCGTTGGATCTTCTCTCTCTCTTCTATCAACCCTATCTGGTACGGATCCCACACTGCTGAGCAGTATTCAAGCAGTGGGCGAACAAGCGTACTGTAACCTACTTCCTTTGTTTTCGGATTGCATTTCCTTAGGATTCTTCCAATAGTCTCAGTCTGGCATCTGCTTTACCGACGATCAACTTTATATGATCATTCCATTTTAAATCACTCCTAATGCGTACTCCCAGATAATTTGTGGAATTAATTGCTTCCAGTTGCTGACCTGCTATTTTGTAGCTAAATGATAAGGGATATATCTTTCTATGTATTCGCAGCACATTACACTTGCCTACATTGAGATTCAATTGCCATTCCCTGCACCATGCGTCAATTCGCTGCAGATGCTCCTGCATTTCAGTACAATTTTCCATTGTTACAACCTGTCGATACACCACAGCATCATCTGCAAAAAGCCTCAGTGAACTTCCGATGTCATCCACAAGGTCATTTATGTATATTGTGAATAGCAACGGTCGTATGACACTCCCCTGCGGCACACCTGAAAGCACTCTTACTTCGGCAGACTTCTCTCCATTGAGAATGACATGCTGCGTTCTGTTATCTAGGAACTCTTACAATCCAATCACGCAATTGGTCTGATAGTCCATATGCTCTTACTTTGTTCATCAAACGACTGTGGGGAACTGTATCAAACGCCTTGCGGAAGTCATGAAATACGGCATCTACCTGGGAACCCGTGTCTATGTTCCTCTGAGTCTCGCGGACGAATAGCGCGAGATGGGTTTCACACGACCGTCTTTTTCGAAACCCATGCTGATTCCTACAGAGTAGATTTCTAGTCTCCAGAAAAGTCATTATACTCGAACATAATACGTGTTCCAAAATTCTACAACTGATCGACGTTAGAGATATAGGTCTATAGTTCTGCACTTCTGTTCGACGTCCCTTCTTGAACGGCAGACCGGCGCAGAGAAGTGGCGGAAGCACAGACAGCTGCATTCTGTGACGAGGGTATTTGAAAGTTCGTACAAAGCTTCGACAAATGTCAAAGTCGGAGCTGCGACTGTGTACTGTTGCAGATAAAGTTTTGTTTTTTCGCCGTGGTTTCCATTTCGCGACCGATCGAAACTTACTTTACGAATACCCCCGTAAAAAAGAGCTGTAAACGGGCTTGTGTAGTTAAATGTAGACGAGGGTGGAACGGAGGCAGTGGTGAACGGCCTTGTAAATGTAATTGCGCTGTGCGCGCATTAGAATAATAGGCGCCTTGAAGCGCTCTAGGAGCGGCTAGACAAGCCACCTCGCTTCCTGGGCGGCGCTGGAGGCGCCCTGAGTCACACGGCGAGAGACGCAGGCCGGCGGGCTCTCACGGAAGACGCCAAGGCCGCGGCGGCTACCGCTGCAGTTGCCCGCGCGCCGTGACGGCCGCGCTTATCGGCACAGTTAGGCGTCGCGTGCCGTGCGAAACAGGACGCCGCTCCGTTACGCCGCCTCCGTGGCCAAGGATTCGCAGGTGACGTCAGGGGCTTCGGAAGTCCTCAGGCGGCCCACTGGTAGCGCAGCCGTGTACGCTCTCACTGACAACCGGCACAGTCAAACGGCTCCAGTCCACTACCTCAAGCAACATCGGGTGCCCTCCAAGGAATAATCGTGCGACCGATGCTATTTCCCGTGTACACCAACGCCAACAGGAAGTACCGCTTGGTTATACACTACTGGCCATTAAAATTGCTACACCACGAAGATAACGTACTACAGACGCTAAACTTAACCGACAGGAAGAAGATGCTGTGATATGCAAATGATAAGATTATCAGAGCATTCACACAAGGTTGGCGCCGGTGGCGACACCTACAACGTGCTGACATGAGGAAAGTTTCCCACCGATTTCCCATACACAAACAGCAGTTGACCGGCGTTGCCTGGTGAAACGTTGTTGTGATGCCTCAAGTAAGGAGGAGAAAAGCGTACCATCACGTTTCCGAATTTGATGAAGGTCGGATTGTATCCTATCGCGATTGCGGTTTATCGTATCGCGACATTGCTGGTCGCGTTGGTCGAGATCCAATGACTGTTTGCGGAATATGGAATCGGTGGGTCCAGGAGGGTAATACGGAACGCCGTGCTGGATCCCAACTAGCAGTCGAGATGACGGGCATCTTATCCGCATGGCTGTAACGGATCGTGCAGCCACGTCTCGTTCCCTGAGTCAACAGATGGGGACGTGTGCAAGACGACAACCATCTACACGAACATTTCGACGACGTTTGCAGCAGCGTGGACTATCAGCTCGGAGACAATGGCTGCGGTTACCCTTGACGCTGCATCACAGACAGGAGCGCTTGCGATGGTGTACTCAACGACGAACCTGGGTGCACGAACGGCAAAACGTTATTTTGTCGAATGAATCTAGGTTCTGTTTACAGCATGATGAGGGTCGCATCCGTGTTTGGTGACATTTCCTTTCCGGGCTGCATACCTTCCTTTTCCGCATCCTTCCCTATCCTCCATCTTCGCCCCCCCCCTCCCCTCCCCTCACCTCTGGCTCTTTCCTTCCCCTTCTCCCCCTCTGGGAGTATAGTTTGTGCCTATGTCCGGAGGCTGACGCTCGTAAATGTAACGCATTCTTTGCCTTCTCTGCTTGTATGTCTTTATCCTTCCTTCGTCCTTCTCTTTTCCTTACCTCTTCTCTTTACCTTTTCTCCGCTGCGGCGTTTGAGACCTCTCCTCTTTCCTTTCCTTTTGTTTGTTTTTCCCTTTCTCTTTTTTCCTCCCTGTGCGTGTCTGAAGGCCGACCCACGCATTTTCGTGCTTAGCCGGTGACGGGGTAAAGCGTAATTCCCCGCCCCGGGTAGACAGGTAGAACACGTACGTACCCCCTGGTAACGGCCAGGCCCAGAGAGGGGTGATTACCCGAGCTGATACCTTCCGAAAGTGCCGATTGGTCCCTCCGTACGTTTGTCGGGAGGTGTGACCTGAGGTGTGAACAATCACCTAAGGCGGGAGTGCCCTCAGAGAGGGCCCCCACAAGGGAGGAGCGCGCCATCGGAGACGCCGGTAATCATGGGGGATTCTTCCGCAATGGTTTCCTCATCTTCCACTATGTTTGCTCACAAGTGTAAGTTCACTGAGTCTCAGCCACAGACAGTTCTTCCATCGTTGCCACAGTTCCTTGTTGTTTCACAGTCTGACGAAGGTCACGACTTCTCCACGGTCAACCCTTTCATTATTCAGAAAGGTGTCGACACAATTGCAGGTCCTGTAAAGTCTTGTTCCAGATTACGGAATGGCACCCTGTTGTTAGAAACAGTCAGTGCCCTCCAGGCACAAAAATTGCTGCGTACTTCACTGCTCCACACCTTCCCTGTCCGGGTTGAAGCGCACCGCACTTTAAATTCCTCATGTGGAGTCGTTTATACACGCTCCCTGGAGTCGTTTATACACGCTCCCTCGACGGATTGTCTGACGAGGAAATTCAGCACTACCTGTCTGACCAGTCAATGACTACAAGTGTAATAAGAAATGCCAAGAAAGGAAGGAAAATATATTTGCTTAACAAGAGTGATAGGGCACAAATCGCAGAATATCTGAGTGACCACCATCAAACGTTCATTTCTGAGGAAGAGGATGTGGAACAAAAATGGAAAAAATTCAGAAACATCGTCCAGTACGCCTTAGATAAGTTCGTACCGACTAAGGTCCAAAGCGAGGGGAAAGATCCACCGTGGTATAACAATCATGTACGAAAGGTACTACGGAAACAAAGAAAGCTTCATCATAGGTTTAAGAGTAGTCGAATCATAGCTGATAAGGAAAAGCTGAACGAAGCGAAAAAGAGCGTAAAGAGAGCAATGAGAGAAGCATTCAACGAATTCGAACATAAAACATTGGCAAACAATCTAAACAAGAACCCTAAAAAGTTTTGGTCATATGTAAAATCGGTAAGCGGATCTAAATCCCCTATTCAGTCACTCGTTGACCACGATGGCACCGAAACAGAGGACGACCGAAGAAAGGCAGAAATACTGAATTCAGTGTTCCGAAACTGTTTCACTGCGGAAAATCGTAACACGGTCCCTGACTTCAGCCATCGCACGGACGCCAAAATGGAAAATATTGAAATAAACGATATCGGAATTGAAAAACAACTGCTATCACTTAGTAGCGGAAAAGCATCCGGACCAGACGAGATACCCGTAAGATTCTACAGTGATTATGCTAAAGAACTTGCCCCCTTTCTATCAGCAATTTATCGTAGATCTCTGGAAGAACGTAAAGTACCTAGCGACTGGAAGAAAGCGCAGGTCGTTCCCATTTTCAAGAAGGGTCATAAATCAGATGCGAATAATTATAGGCCTATTTCGCTTACGTCAATCTGTTGTAGAATAATGGAACATGTTTTATGTTCTCGTATTATGACGTTCTTAGATAATACAAATCTCCTTCATCATAACCAACATGGATTCCGCAAACAGAGATCATGTGAAACTCAGCTCGCCCTATTTGTCCAAGAAATTCACAGTGCCGTAGACACTGGCGAGCAGATTGATGCCGTATTCCTGGACTTCAGGAAGGCATTTGATACGGTTCCGCACTTACGTTTAGTGAAAAAAATACGAGCTTACGGAATATCGGACCAGGTTTGTGATTGGATTCAGGATTTCCTAGAAGAAAGAACACAACATGTCATTCTTAACGGTTCAAAATCTGCAGATGTAGAGGTAATTTCGGGAGTACCGCAAGGAAGCGTGATAGGACCTTTATTGTTTACAATATACATAAATGACTTAGTTGACAACATCGGTAGCTCCGTGAGGCTATTTGCAGATGACACGGTTGTCTACAAGAAAGTAGCAACATCAGAAGACTCGTACGTACTCCAGGAAGACCTGCAGAGGATTAATGAATGGTGCGACAGCTGGCAGCTTTCCCTAAACGTAGATAAATGTAATATAATGCGCATACATAGGGGCAGAAATCCATTCCAGTACGATTATGCCATAGGTGGTAAATCATTGGAAGCGGTAACGACCGTAAAATACTTAGGAGTTACTATCCGGAGCGATCTGAAGTGGAATGATCACATAAAACAAATAGTGGGAAAAGCAGGCGCCAGGTTGAGATTCATAGGAAGAATTCTAAGAAAATGTGACTCATCGACGAAAGAAGTAGCTTACAAAACGCTTGTTCGTCCGATTCTTGAGTATTGCTCATCAGTATGGGACCCTTACCAGGTTGGATTAATAGAAGAGATAGACATGATCCAGCGAAAAGCAGCGCGATTCGTCATGGGGACATTTAGTCAGCGCGAGAGCGTTACGGAGATGCTGAACAAGCTCCAGTGGCGGACACTTCAAGAAAGGCGTTACGCAATACGGAGAGGTTTATTATCGAAATTACGAGAGAGCACATTCCGGGAAGAGATGGGCAACATATTACTACCGCCCACATATATCTCGCGTAATGATCACAACGAAAAGATCCGAGAAATTAGAGCAAATACGGAGACTTACAAGCAGTCGTTCTTCCCACGCACAATTCGTGAATGGAACAGGGAAGGGGGGATCAGATAGTGGTACAATAAGTACCCTCCGCCACACACCGTAAGGTGGCTCGCGGAGTATAGATGTAGATGTAGATGTAGACCAGGACGTAACGGCTGTTCATAGAGTTATGAAAAGGGTTGACACGTACATCATTCCAACCCGCACTGTCTTCTTGACATTTGACAAAGTTCAACTGCCATCGAAAATCAAAGCAGGCTACGAGATAATTTCCGTTAGCCCTTACGTCCCAAACCCTACGCGTTGCTATCGGTGTCAGCGGTTCAATCACACCAGCCAGTCCTGTTCCAATCCGGCCAAATGTGTTGTGTGGTAAGGATGCCCATGAGGGTGCTTCCCACCTCCATCCCCTCGTTGCATCAACTGTATGGGTGACCACACTGCTTCCTCTCGAGATTGCCCCATTTTTAAAGACGAAAAGCACATCAAGGAAATCAGAGTGAAAGAAAAGGTGTCGACCTTCGCTGCTCGAAAATTATTCGCCAGTCGACAGCCCACTGTGCCTCAGACAGGAAAATACAGCACTGTCATTGCTTCTCCTCGGCCAACAAAGGAGGTGGCCACGCAGACTTGCGACCTCCCTTTAGTACCACGGTCGTCAGATTGGCCAGCGCAAAGATCGCCCGTTTAACCTCACCACTTTCGCCTGCCCACTCTATGGCTCACCCTTCATCGGGTACTGCTAAATCTCGAGCCCAAAAGTCAGACACCAAGACTTCGAAAAAAGAGCATACTCGTGAAGCTTTTTTACGTACCCCAACTTCACAACCATCGGTTCCTCCTTCATCTGAACATCATGTTTCCAAGAAGGCTAATAAGAAACCCAGTTCATCTCCTCCTCCGCCAAGGCGTGTCTCATCTACAACACCACCCGGCGGAAATCGCCCTCGGCCGTCTTCTGTGTCGCCGAGGCGCACTGCTGGCGGCCTATCGCTGGTGGCAGGAGCTGCTCCTGAACAACCTATGGATCACGATCTCCTGCTATCGGCTGAATGCCATACCATGCTGTCGGTCGCAAGCTCTGAGCAGTCGTTGAATTGACGGCAACCTTGGTCACATTCCTCCATTTTCTGTTCACTGTAAGTCCATTATCCACTGGAATATCCGCGGCATTAGAGCCAATCGGGATGAATTGTCGATCCTCTTACGATCCTACTCGCCGGTCATCTTCTGTCTTCAGGAAACAAAGCTGCGTCCCCATGACCGCTTTGTTCTCCCCCATTTTCAGTCCATCCGATTTGATCTCCCCTCTGTTGAAGGCACTCCAGCCCGTGGAGGACTCATGATTCTTCGCCATGATACTCTGCAATATCACCCAATCCCCTTAAACACTTCCTTCCAAGCTGTCGCTGTCCGTCTTTCCCTTTCTGGATATAACTTTTCTCTTTGTACTGTATACATTCCATCGTCCACGCCAATGGCACTAGCTGATCTCCTTCACCTTCTTGGTCAGCTTCCACCCCCCTATTTGCTGGTTGGGGACTTCAATGCCCACCACCCACTTCGGGGATCTCCACATCATTGTCCACGTGGCTCACTATTGATAGACGTCTTCCACCAAGCGGATCTAGTTTGCCTCAACACTGGGGTCCCTACATTTTTGTCTGCCTCCACGACAAATTTCTCTCATTTGGACCTTTCGGTCGGTACTGTTCCGCTAGCTCGGCGCTTCGAATGGTTCGCCCTTGATGATACACACTCGAGTGACCACTTTCCATGTGTCCTTAGACTGCAGCCTGAACTGCCATATATGCGCTCGCGACGCTGGAACTTTGCCCAAGCCGATTGGACACTTTTTTCGTCTCTAGCGACACTCAATGACCGTCACTTTCCTAGCGTCGACGATGTCACACATATTACTGACGTTATTCTTACAGCTGCGGAACGTTCAATACCACACACCTCCGAATTGCCCCGGCGCCCCCCAGTTCCTTGGTGGAACGAGGAAATACGTGAGCGGCGACGTGCTCTTCGTGTTTTCCGCCACCATCGTACTTTGGCCAACTGTATCCGCTATAAGCAGTTCCGTGCGCGATGCCGTCGCGTCATCCGCGATAGCAAGAAGGCAAGCTGGAAATTCTTTATTAGCTCATTTAACACCTTCACTCCCTCCTCGGAAGTTTGGAGTCGGATTCGACGGTTATCAGGCGCGCCTAGTTTCTCCCCAGTCTCTAGGCTCACTGTCGCGCATGATACATTAGTGGACCCCGTCGCAATTTCTAACTCATTGGGTCATCACTTTGCTGGGATTACGAGCTCTTCAAATTACCCGCCAGCGTTTCTCCCGAAGAAACGTGCAGCGGAAGTGCAACCTCTTGCTTTCTTCTCTCACAATCGCGAAAGCTATAATACTGTTTTCTCCATTTGGGAACTCCAACATGCACTCTCTTCTTCTCGCTCCTCCGCCCCAGGACCGGATGGTATCCACGTCCAAATGTTGTTGCATTTATCAACCCATAGTCTGCGTTACCTCCTTCACCTTTATAATCGAATTTGGACCGACAGTACTTTTCCAAGACTATGGCGGGAAGCTATCGTCGTTCCTGTTCCGAAACCTGGGAAGGACAAACATCTCCCCTCTTGCTATCGCCCCATTTCTCTCACGAGTAGTGTCTGTAAGGTTTTGGAGCGTATGGTGAATTGCCGTTTAGCTTGGTGGCTGGAGTACCGCAGTCTTATAACACCTGCCCAATGCGGATTCCGAAAGCATCGTTCTGCAGTTGACCATCTTGTTGCTCTCTCCACTTATATCACGAACAATTTTCTCCGGAAACGCCAAACAGTAGCAATATTTTTTGATCTGGAGAGAGCATACGATACCTGTTGGAGGACAGGCATCCTCCGCACACTGTTCTCTTGGGGCTTTCGAGGTCGGCTGCCCCTTTTTCTTCGCGAATTTATGGCAGAGCGCAAATTCAGAGTGCGGGTGAACACTACTCTCTCCCGTACTTTCTCCCGAGAAAACGGGGTACCCCAGGGCTCCGTGCTGAGTGTTGTACTGTTTGCCATTGCCATAAATCCAATTATGGATTGTCTCCTTCCTGATGTCTCGGGCTCCCTCTTTGTGGACGTTTTTGCGATCTACTACAGCTCTCAACGGACCAGCCTTCTTGAACGACGTCTTCAAGGATGTCTCGATCGCCTCCACTCTTGGAGCATCGAAACCGGCTTCGGTTTTTCTCCCAGTAAGACCGTTTGTGTTAATTTTTGGCGACGTAAGGAGTTTCTTCCACCCTCCTTACACCTAGGACCTGTCAACCTTCCGTTTTCGGACGTCGCTAAATTCTTGGGTTTATGTTTGACAGAAAACTGTGCTGGTCCTCCCACGTTTCCTATCTTTCGGCTCGCAGTCTGCGATCCCTCAACACCCTCCGTGTCCTGAATGGTACCTCGTGGGGAGCGGACCGAGTGGTCCTTCTCCGCCTCTATCGCGCCTTAGTGCGCTCGAAGTTGGACTATGGAAGCATAGTTTACTCCTCTGCTCGGCCGTCTATTCTTCGTCGTCTCCACTCTATCCACCACCGTGGATTACGTTTGGTGTCTGGAGCTTTTTACACCAGCCCTGTGGAAAGCCTTTACGCTGAGACTGCTGAACCTCCGCTGTCCAGTCGGCGAGCAGTCCTTCTGAGTCGTTATGCTAGCCATCTGTCTTCCATGCCTGCTAATCCAGCCCATGACATTTTTTTCGACGCCTCCTTTGATGTAGGGTATGCAGGCCGCCCCTGCTCCCTACTACCACCGGGAGTCCGCTTCAGTCAACTGCTCCATTCTCTTTCCTTCCGCTTTCCTAAAACCTTCTTGACAACTTGGGGCACAGCACCGCCTTGGCTCCGTCCCCGGATCTGCCTGCTCTGTGACCTTTGTCAATTTCCCGAGGATTGTACCCCTCGACTTGTTTATCGTCGGGCATTTGCTGCTCTATGTGCACAAATGTAGGATGCCACATTTATTTACACTGATGGCTCGAAAACATCGTTAGGTGTAGGGAGTGCCTATATTGTTGGCGACACCCCAAATCAATTTCGGCTTCCCGACCAGTGTTCGGTTTATACTGCGGAGCTTTACGCTGTTCTCCAGGCTGTCCACTACGTCCGCCGCCATCAGCGGATACAGTATGTTATCTGTTCAGATTCTCTCAGCTCTATCCTCAGTCTCCAAGCTCTTCACCCTGTCAACCCTCTGCTCCACGGGATTCAGGACTGTCTGCGCTTGCTCCACCTGGGGGCGTCTCGGTGGCGTTCCTCTGGCTCCCGGGACACGTTGATATCTGTGGAAATGAGGCGGCCGATATAGCGGCCAAGGCTGCAGTCTCTCTTCTTCGGCCAGCTATTCAATCGATTCCCTTCGCCGATCTACGGAGAGTTTTATGTCGTCGTGTTGTTCTTTTATGGCACGCACTTCCCCATAATAAATTGCGGGACGTGAAAGCTCTTCTTTGTGCTTGGACCTCTCCCGAAAGCGTCGTCGGGAGGAGGTAATTTTAACTAGACTCCGGGTAGGGCACTGTCTTTTTAGCCATCGACATCTTTTAAGCGGCGATCCTCCCCCACTCTGTCCCCACTGCTCTCAGCTGTGGACGGTAAGACACCTTTTAATTGAGTGCCCCTATTTTACTCCGTTCGGCGCCCGTCTACAGCTGTCGCCTGATATATCGTCAATTTTAGCAGATGACACGCGCTCGGCCGATCGCGTTCTCGAGTTTATTAGTGCCAGTGAAATGACGTCAGTCATTTGAAGCTTTTTTTTGGGGACAACCAACCCCTTTCTGTAGTGGATTTTTAAGCCTTCCTTCTGTATTTAGTTTCTCCAATTTTTTGAGATTCGTTCCCTTTGCTGCTGGTTTCCATTTTTGGTTTTTACTGTTTCCTAAGTCACGGACGGGACGTTAATGACCATAGCAGTTTTGCGCCCTAAAACCAAAACAAAAAAAAAAGAAAAAAAAGAAATTCAGCAGGATAATGCACGACCGCATGTTGCAGGTCCTGTACGGGCCTTTCTGGATACAGAAAATCTCCGACTGCTGCTCTGGCTAGCACGTTCTCCAGATCTCTCACCAACTGAAAACGTCTGGTCAATGGTGGCCGAGCAACTGTCTCGCCACAATACGCCAGTCACTACTCTTGATGAACTGTGGTATCGTGTTGAAGCTGCATGGGCAGCTGTACCTTTACACACCATCTAAGCTCTGTTTGACTCAATGCCCAGGCGTATCAAAGCTGTTATTACCGCCAGAGGTGGTTGTTCTGGATACTGATTTCTCAGGATCTGTGCACCCAAATTGCGTGAAAATGTAATCACATGTCAGTTGTAGTATATTTGTCCAATGAATAGCCGTTTATCATCTGCATTTCTTCTTGGTGTAGCAATTTTAATGGCCAGTAGTGTAATTAAACGGACGGTGCTCCTAATGCTGCAGTGCGGGCTGTGTAAATAGCAGTACGATGAAACATCGTAGGTATGTTCGTCATTCGGAGCGCTCGTTGAGTATGCTGAAAAAATATTTCCACTTCCTGCTACCGTGTGAGTGTTTGGCGGTCGCGAGCAGCCAGACTGAAATGTTTCCTGTTTTGACGTCAGTACTTGTATGCTGCTCGTTGCTTGGCGAGGCGTGTATATTTCTTGTGCGAAGTGACTGTCGGTGTAAAGCTGGTTGAAGTTTGCTGTACGAAACCCAGTGGCTATTGACATGAATGACCGTGCACTGCCAATAAACTTGGTTTGTCAGAACGGCAGCAATAGCAACACTGCATTGGGGGTGTCGCCGATAGAAACAGCTGCAATGGGGCCCTACGTCAATAAACGGGCGAAGGAATATGAGGAAGAAATTTGAAAGAAGGGTGAATTATATGGTGCAGCTTGGAGAGGGAGGCTGCCCTTTACGATGGCAGTTGTTGATGAAATGCTTTAGCTATAACCGACCGTGCACCACATGCCTCAAATTCAGCAGCCATCGCTCGAGCTGTGTCGTGGGAATTCTATCTTCCCCCTGGTCAACAGTTCAAAAGTTTCCAGAATGAGATTTTCACTCTGCAGCGGAGTGTGCGCTGGTATGAAACTTTCTGGCGGGTTCGCAGGAGAGCTTCTGTAAAGTTTAGAAGGTAGGAGAGTAGATACTGGCAGAAGTAAAGCTGTGAGGACGGGGCGTGAGTCGTGCTTGGGTAGCTCAGATGGTAGAGCATTTGCCCGCGCAAAGCAAGGGTCCCGAGTTCGAGTCTCGGTCCGGCACACAGTTTTAATCTGGCAGAAAGTTTCAGTTCAAAAGTTGTTGCGGCGCATTTTTCACTGGTACCCATACATGACTCAGAATGTGTACCAAATGAAGCCCCCAAGAAAGGCTACAAAGCCGTGACTTCTACCTTCGCTTCCCGGTAGCTTGGAAATGGATGACACATGGCTGGAGAATATCTTTTGGACAGATTATACTCTTCACGGTACCGTGAATGCAGATGGGGCTCTATTCCGCCACATGCTGTGCAGGAACATCTACTATTCTCGGTTAGTTTATCTTGGAGGAGATCACGCCTCACGGGCCTATTAGGGGTACGGAGACATCTGCACATTACAAGGACCTACTTGTGCAACATTTGATTCCAGCGTTACAACAACACAACTGTGCCAATACTACTGTTTTCACGCAATATGGGACAACACCACATGTCGCTTGCCAGGTGAAAGATTTGTTTCGAGAATCCTTAGGTAACGACTCCATCATCAGTCGGCACTTCCGAAAAGTGCGGCCTTCCAGATGCCCTAACCTAAATCCATGTGGCCTCTGGTAGTGGAGCTACGTGAAATATGATATTTATCAGGACTGTATCCGGACTCTTAGTGATCTGAAGAATAGCATATGACGCTCTGATTACACTGTATGTCCTCCGAGCAACTGTCGGCACTGTCGTGCTATGGCTGCAGCATGTTGCTGAATCGGAAAACTATATTGAACAAATGTTGTAGCTTGTGACCATATCCTAACTACCGTGCCAGAACCACTATTACCATATGTTTGATCGTTTCTCCCCTTTTCCTGCCCCCAAACCACTTTTGACTGCATGCAGCGCCATGTTTTCACTCGGTAGCAAAAAGTGGGACTATTATTTTTTCAGCATACTCCACGAGCGCACCGATTAATGAACATATCGACGATGTTTCAGCGTCCTGCGATGTGTACAGCTGCATTGCAGCACTCTGAACACCATCAGTGTAATTATAACCACCTGGTAAAGGTCCCGAGTTAGAGTCTCGGTCGGGCACACAGTTTTAATCTGCCAGGAAGTTTCATATCAGCGCACACTCCGCTACAGAGTGAAAATCTCATTCTGGATAACCACCTGGTATTTCACATAAGCGGAATACTTTAGCGAAAGTGGCTGAAACCCAATAAAAATGATTTTAAAATTCCCGAGATGTGTCTGTTGTACTGACGTTATCCGTCGCACGTCTGCAAAACTCTGTATACACGATCGATGTTCGAATATTGCCGAATCCAAGCACTACGGTAGCACAAGTTACTGGTGAAACAATGCAGTGTAGCAGACAGTCATAACCGACTGGTTTAAAGGGCCAGAAGTGTGGTAATATTTCGCAAAAATATAAACACTCGCTTCCAAGCGTTACTATACAGGATGGGCGTTAACTGTGTGGCCAATTACAAAAATTGTACTTCTAAGGAACCATGCTATATAAAGCGATTTGTTGGAAAGAGTAGCTTAACTTAAAATTTTGTTTTGTAGATGCACTTCCCCATGTACTCAGCTTGCTGCCCTATTCCGTATACTTCATTTTGTCTCGAAAGTTTTGCCCACCTCTCTTCCGTCCCAGTATCTCATATTCGTGCCGTAAGAGTTCGCACTTCAGGAACTGGTGCACTGAGCCCTTTATCCATAACGTAACACCACAAAAGAAGTCAAGAAGGGTTATTTTTGAGGAACGTGGCGGTCATGGCGAGCCGTCTCTACCGTAAAGTTTTCGTCCAAGAACTGGCAATATGATGGTGCACCATCTTGCTGAAAATCTAACCACGGTTGAAATTCCTGTATCCATGCATAAAAACCGCACGAGTTAAGCCACCATTTGGAAAAGCTACGTAAACATGTGGAAATGTATCGGTAAAAATCTTTCAGCTTAAGTACCATTTGCAACAAACCACATACCTGTATTTAGCTCAGTTCCTTAGAAATAAATTTTAGTAATCACGTTTCGTACCCAATAACACTTGCGGAGTGATGTTTCCGAAATAGCAGTGTTGTACGTTCATCCCTTATTAGTCATCGAAGTGTAGATTTGCAGTTTCGATGAAATGATTAAAATGCAGCGGAATGGAGAAGTATGGAAACGTGATAAAAGCGACATGTGCACATGATACGCCGCGTTTGGTGTAACCGCAATCAAGTAGTCCAATTTCAAATAGCCACGGTGGGAAGATTATATTGCAGGAATATCAGTTTCGTAACCAGATATTTGCCACTAATTGCTGTTTATCTCGCTGCAGAACTTTGCTTGTAGATCAGAGTGAAAACGGATCATGAAACGTCGATCGACTGTAACGTGACCTCCGGTGTGTCGATTCGCAATCGTGCAAAATCAACGAAACTTCCTGCATAGAGTTACGTCTAAAAATTGTCTGTTACCCGATATTGTTTGACGGCTTCTGTAGTGCAGTTAAATTAACGCTCAAATCAATTGAACCCAAGTGCAGAGTTTTACAGATAAATCGTTTTGATGAACAGAGACTTCTCCGTAATTGAATATTTTTTGTTCGGTTTTACCCGTCCGAGCTGGGGTAATTAGCATGTCAGTGTCGTCTCCGCAGAACATCTGATCAGCACTAGAACCGACATACAATCTTTGCTAGAAAATAATCGTTTACCAAATAAAATAGACTGACAACCCGAACAATATTTTTGCTATGTGGTGCCCTGCTGCTGTTGCTATGGGACGTATGAATCTCGATGTGTAGGTACAGTGACCCCCTCACTTTTGACAGCAAATTTGCTCTTACCCTCTCGAGGAAAAAAAGAAAAGTTGGAAAAACATCCGTTCACTACACAGCCAGTTTCAGTCGTAAACAGACCATCTCCAGGTGTATTGTGACGTAATGGGGTGTGCGTCAGTCCGTAACCACTATCGAGCATCATGTTACAAACCAACATCGCCATTAAAAAATCACACATCTGATTACGATATCACAATACGCCTGAAGATGGTCTGGTTGTGTAATAAATTGGTCAATACAGCTGTGTGCAACCAAGATTTTTCAATAATTTTTAGAAGTGTAAGTCATCGCCTCCTGAAAATTTAAATGTATGGTTACGGTTAACGTCACTAGCATCTTTACAAACAAAATTTGAAAGGATTTAGGTTTTATTTCGTAACTGATTCCTATCTTTCAGGTAATGCTGAGGTACAAAAACATCACCAAAGCGTATACACAATTTTCAAACATGTTTATGTAGTGAATATGTGGCTAAAGTTCCTTAAAATCCCGTTTGAACCAAACCGTCAAATTAGATGTATTTGTGGGCAAGGTGATCTACTCTATATTCGTGACGTAATACCAACTGAACAAAGTAGGGTAAAGTGTCTAAAATCATTGAGGATTACGGATCACACATCCAGTAATCTCAATAGGGAAACTGCTAGTAGCAAATCGAATTGACATGTATAGTAGTAGTGTGAATAGTGTGTCGAGGGACTGCATAAAGATTGATACAGGCGCGTGAAAATCGTATGAGAACAAAAACGCTGGCAAAATGTGTGGTTTTGTATTTGCACTGTTACGAGAGGAACATTCCTGGGATTATTACAATTTTTTTTCTTTCGATAAACCTGACACCCTGCGTGGTTTCTTCATGTAAAAATTGTCAATATTTCACCGTCTGCTATGCACGATGGCAACGCATAGGGGGACGCGAATGACGGTATTGTCCTCGCGGGGTGAGGAACGCCGGCGGAGGGTGATGAGCTGGCAGCGGTCAGAGGGGAGGGGTCGCAACAACTCCGAGGGTAGCGCCCGATTACTCACCCCGCTGAGCGGACCGCTGCTGACCAGTGCTGACAATTTTCCGCGTCGTACTCCGTCGCTTCCGCCGTTACTGTAAACTGCTGACTGACAGTCTCACAGGCCCCCGCAGCCCTCTAGGAAGCTGCATCTCCCCAAAAGCGCACAGCATTCCACCCTCACCCCCTGTGCTGACAATAAATCTGACCGCATTCACCATGGAGGAAAGGAAAGGGTTCACGATTAATTTTACAAAATACTTCATAAATTTAAGTTTATGGAAATCAGTTTGGAGTAACAAAAATAAAGTATGGCAGCTGTGTACTCTTGACCTTACAGCGATGTTACGCGATCGTTTATGCTGCAACATCGCCGCTTTCACATCACTGCCGTGGCTCGACAATAACGAAACAACCCCACTGAGGCATGCCGACGCATTTAAGATACATAATCGCTGTTCGCTAGGGCGGGGGGGGGGGGGGGGGTGCCCTTTGCCATGCGAGGATCTCGTGCAGATTTCTGACTGTTGTTGGCAGCTTGAAGGTCACTCGAGCGGTGCCATTGTTGGCATCTGTTGGTTCCGTGGGCACCATATGCAGACAGTAGTTTTATTGTAAAGCTTGGAATCAACTTCGTTGCAAAGTAGCTATTTCACTGTTATGTGGGAGCAGTAAACATTTTCGTACAATTTACTCAAACTGAAGGATTTAAGGTCCAAAACTTAAGTGTAAACGATAGGAAAACATATTTTACGTTGCGAATTCCGAATGAAATTGAAGAGACATGGCCATATGGCTTCTCAAACTGTTGTTACCGAAACAGTACAACACTAACCCAAACATCAGTAAACTTGCAAACTGTATGAAACTAAACTGCGCACTCTTAATTGCTCCTATTCTCGCCTCTCACTTACCTTCCATGATGTTTTTGTATGGAACGTCTGACAGCAGAATTATTGCTGCGCGAAATGTCATTGTGAGTTCGATCATTTCTTCACAGACACTGTGTAGGAGGCAGAAAAAGGACCGAATCAGCGAATTTTCAAAATTAGTTTTCTGAGTAAAAGATATATTTTTGTCTGTTGTTAGTGAGTTTGCACCATCTCTGTTACAATCTCTCGTGAGCCGACTCAGTTACATATCACGGAAGGTCTTATTAAATAAATTATGCAAGGTCATCTTCATTTCCTTCGTAGATGAATTCGAATGAGAAATGGTTGCTGTTAAGTCTTTCCCCTTTCGCCCCCTTCTCTGCTCTCTCCCGTTCCTCTCTCCCGTTCCTCACGCCCTTTCTGCTTCCCTCACGCCCTTTCTGCTTCCCTCACGCCCTTTCTGCTTCCCTCCTCCTACCTCATGTCTTTCCACCCGAACTACCAACTTCTTTACCTGTCACACTCCCTTTCTTGATCGTTTCATTCAGTCCTCCGTCCGTTCCATACTTCATTATCTCCTCTCTCGCATCCCTACTTCGTCTCCTCGCTTGCTTACTTACGCGCGCGCACACGCACGCACAGAGTAGTTATCGGCTAACAGAATTCCCACCTTTCTCCTACCTGGTAGATGAACATGCTGCCTACTTCTGCAGCTAGCGGCCAGACAGAGCTGTGTGACGCGGACATAGATGCAGCCCCTGGAATGTCCAGACGCCTGGTATTCCGTGGCCTGCCGCTGCCGTGCTTTGCTCTGCTGTCACTCTGCTAAGAATAGCCGCCCCTGCAACCAGACAGCCCGCCGAGCGAGCAAGCGAACTAGCTAGCCGCTAGCTGGAGTCTCGTCCATACTAGCTCGTGGCACGTCCCCACTGTGCGTTCCCTCCCTCAGCAAGGTGGTTGCAGGGGAGCACGCAGCATCGTCATCGCCAAGACTGGCCATTCCAGGACTAGAAAATTGTGCTGTTTAATTCCGATAGCATCGTACAACACTGTCAATAATAAAAAGAAAATTAGAGGTTTACTGGGAGGGGCGGGGGGGGGGGGGGGGCAACGCCTTAAAGTACTAGAGGTGGAACTTAGCAAAGTTAAATGTGATTGTGTCGGAAAAACAACGGACACGCGTAGCAGTCACATTCGTTCCACACGGATGTCCTACTTTCTCTTACCTAGTAGACAGCCAGTCACGGAATTACGTCATCTAACGACGAAAGATCTGTTATTTCCTTCATGGCGTGGTCAGCAGACGTAGCAGTTGTTCACAGCTAGGTAATCGCTTTAGGAAATTTACAAATTGCAGAATGACCTGAAGCTGATAGTCATGTTGAAGTAATTATCGTTAAGCCGTACGAAAAATCTTCTGCCCAGAAACGCGCACAGGCATAGACGCGTCAGTATTTAGGATATTCTGGCATTTCTAGAACATAGAATTCATAGTAATGTCTTTTACCTTTTCTCCCCAGTGATCTACAACAATGTTGTCGTGGCTGCAGCGGCTGTTCTCTCTTCCTGTTGGTTTCCTCTCCGAAGACCTGAATTTTAAAATGCAAGGCCTCGTCGCATCGGGAGAAGGAAATTCGGACGTAGCTCTGTAGTAGAATGAGAAACTTGCGATTTCCACATATTAGAACTTTCACTTAACAGAATATTGAGACAACTCTACTACATGTCTTTCTCGCACCAGCTCAGAAGACTAACATCTGCTATTTTTGCTCTTCAGTTTTCTGTCAGTCAGCGTAGATATAATGATACATCCCTACTATATGGAGACGGCGCGGATATATATTTGTATGTGTAGGCCATTTCAAGAGCCTACTCATGCGTAAAAAGTAATGTAATGCACTTAAATGAACAAAATCATTCGATTTAGATTCATTACGACAGTCGAGCGTTGTTGAGTATCTCTCAGGAACAATTTAAAGCGGCACAGCGAACACCTGAAACCATGAAGACGACGGATACTGATTCAGAACCATTTCCGAATTTACGGGAAATAGAATTCACGCATGAGACAGTAGCGTACAAAACCCTCGATCGATCAATTCCTGGGTATTTCTGGACGGCCTGGGGCCCGTAAACGGAAGAGATCAGAGAAGATTCAAAGAAGAGTGGTGCGTTTCGTCGCAGTTTAAGAATCTTCAGACGTCCTAATTTCTCTAATATTAACAACTTCCTCATTACGCTGGATCAAAGTTTCCCAAGTGTATAGGTGCTTCGCGAAACACTATTAATAACATGGCGTTTTTCGACGTTTTGACGATACAGTTTTAAATAGTATTATAACTTCTGTATTATTAGCTGCGATTCAAAATTGTAATCACCTAATAGAACAAGTTTTTCTCATTTTTAGAATTTGATTAACCTTCAGAATAAAGGTGTTGGAACACGATCCTGAAAGTGTTCAGTCAGGAAAACAGTGGAAACCTCTGCGCTAGATACCAGTGTGTTTCTTGACGTTTTGGAATGTCGAGCTCTCGCCATTTTATCGGTAGAGCTCTGCGCGATGCGCATCGTCAATGAGAATGACACGGCGGTCGGTCGGTACCGTTGGACCTTCAGATGTCTCTCCGGACGGAGTTTAATGACGGAATTAAGCTTTTATTTTAAATTGAAAAAGTTGTTTCGCCCACCTAAATGGCGTAATTTAGGGAACTGGTAGCGGCTGTGGGCTATAACTCTTGTTGGGGAGGGGGGTCTCTGCCTATCACTGTTTCCCTATCAGAAAGAAAGTTACTCTCACCATCTGATTTTATGTCCCTTGACCATCGTGAAGGTGTCGGGCTTCTTCTCTAGGCAGACGTTTCGTTTCGTAATTCGTAGTTAAAGTAAAGAAATAGGGACAGTGGGAAATTACAGATCAGAAATAGCCAGTGAATGCATCTTCGAATATACTGTAGAAGAGAGACAATGTTTCATAGTGTGCGCTCTCAATTCTGAAACATTTGTTGTGTAGCTCCCTTGCTGAAGGACAAAGAACGAGAAAGTACGTCTCAGTACAATGAAAAGTAAAATAGAATATGCCCCTTTCCTACATAGAGCGTGGAATGCATAATCGAGACCAATCAAGAAAATGAGAGATGCTAGCCATGAATTCGATATTATGAAAATGGAGATCGGGATCGAAGGCAAAACTTCTTTATGAAAATGACGGCAACTTCCGTACTACTGCCGTCTGCGAAGTGAAGGCGTCCAAGATCAGCTACCGAATGGGGTTGGAGAGCGGCTCTCCGTTCTGTTCGTAAACTCGGACGTCGCACTGTAGTGTGCGCCCGCAGTTAACAATAGGTTCCTGTAGCCAACAACATGACAGGAGGTGGACGCGGAACCGTAGCTGCAGTCTCTGTCCGCGAGAGGGTGTCGGCACGGTTAGTTGATGATCAAGCTGGAACATCTTTTTCGGTGTTCTCAGAACGAAGGAGCATTTGTCTCTCTTCACGACTTTGTGTACTTTCTAAATTAATTAAACAGTGAATGAGGTAGAAAGAGATTTTCACTCTGCAGCGGAGTGTAGGAGACGAGATACTGGCAGAAGTAAAGCTGTGAGTACCGGGCGTGAGTCGTGCTTCGGTAGCTCAGTTGGTAGAGCACTTGCCCGCGAAAGGCAAAGGTCCCGAGTTAGAGTCTCGGTCGGGCACACAGTTTTAATCTGCCAGGAAGTTTCAGTGAATGAGGTAATTACTTCAATACCGTCCAATCGATTGTCACCCTTGCAGGCAGGCCATCCGTGGAATCCGATGGCTGGGGAAAATAATCACGCAGTTTCATCTACATATACGTGACTAATGTGCAGTTCACACTTAAGTGCCTGGCAAAGGGTTCTCAGAACCACCTACAGACGAATTGCGTACCGTTCCACTCTCTAACAGCGCATGGGGAGAATGAACATTTAAATCTTTCTATACGAGCTCTGTTTGCTCATATTTTACTACGATGAACGTATCTCTGTACGTAAGTCAGCGGCAATAAAGTATTTTCACAATCATAGCAAAGTTGGTGATGGAAATTTCGTGAAAAGATCTCGCAGCAACGAAAAGCGCTTTCGTTTTTATGATTGCCACCCCAAAATGCTTATCATATCCGTTTCACACTGTCCCTTAATTCCCGGTAATACAAAACGACCTGCTCTTCTTTGGAGCTTTTCGGTGTCCTTCGACATTTCCACCTGGTAAGGATCCCACTCCTCAAAGGAAAACTCTAGCAGAGTATGGCCAAATGTAGTATACGCCATCTCTTTAGTAGACGTGTTGCGTCATCTAATCGCTCTGCGATTAAAACGCAGTACTTGGTTTGGTTGTTGTTGTTGTTGTTGTTGTTGTTTCAGGAGTTAGCAATTAATGATACCTGGGATGAACGGAATGGCGGAGAACAGCGTTAATGAACGATGGCTTCAAAACGTAACTACCAGGAACGTTTGATAAAACTGTAAATTGTAGCTGAATTTTGAGTAATCACCAAAAAGTGACGTGGCAACTTAAAAAAAAAAATTTCACTTACGACAAGTAACGTGGAACCTGCTGTCACTTACAACAATAATAACTTCGGGGAAATTTGCAGTTTCAGTCTACAAAGACCTTGAGCGAAAGTTTCAGTGGAAGAAAGTAGCTGCCCTGATGAAATATGGACAGTGAGATTTCTGCATCCAACGATCTTATAGATAAGACTGCGATCACAGTCACTGTCATCGGTGCATTCCGCCGCCAACCGTCATCGGCCGAAGACTGCCGATCTTTTGAAATCAGTATGCCAGCACTTGCTCAATATCAGTGCAAGCGGATTAAAATCCAATTGAGAATCTGTGGGACCATCTCGATCGGGCTGTTCGTGCTAAGGCTCCTCAGCCGAGAAACCTAGCGTAGCTGTCTACAGCATTGGAGTCTGGGTGGCTTCATATCCATGTCTGTACCTCCCAGAGCCTCATTGATAGCCTTCTTGCACGCTTCGCGTCGGTCCGCGCTGCAAAAGGTAGTTATTCAAGCTTTTGACAGGTGGAGACTTTAATGTGACTGGACAGTGTACATTCGTGAACTTGCGCGGTTGTTACAGTAGCTGGGGAAAGAGTGTATAGTATTCGCCAAGTGCATCTCCAGACAGATGTAGCTCATTAACACGCATTTGGCGTCATTTTAATAGCAAACGCCTTAGTTCAGGACTCCCATCTAAGCGTCATGTCATCCATCCCACCGTAAACTAAGACATCGGACGCAGTGTGATCAGGCTGTCGGCCGATGTTATCGGAAGACCTCCGGCGATGGCGTCTTGCGACCGCCGATGTCGGTTTCACTGTGCCCTCACTGTCAGCCTCAGCAACGCGCCGGCGGTGCAGTTTGGGTTGCAGCTGGCGGTCGGTATTCAGCCGCTGGCGCTGGCCACACCTGGCCGACCCCGGGTAGGCTGCGCGTTGTCTTAAGGCAGCTCGCGGCCCACAATGAGCGACTTCCGCTGCTTTCAGGCCGACCCCGCTGGATGGCCATTGTCTTGCAAGGCTAAGCGTCCTGTGGCGCTGTCGGCGATCTCCTTCTGATTTGGAAGCAGGGCCCACTAACGTCATCTGAAGGGCCACGTGTTCTGGCAACGGACCTGACGTCCCCACCTCTCGGCACTCAAACTCGCTAACGGATGTGCTACTTTCTTTAATTCTTCTTACAAGGTGACATTATGGACTGGACCCTCTTCACTTTTCTTCATAGTTAGGGACATTGCGTGAACATCTGTTTCATAAAGCACTACCATGAAGTAATCCTAAACACCTAAAAAAGATCAAATCTGATAAAATCGCTCGTAGGTGAGCGCTTAGAGTTTTCGTTTCGTAATCTATCTCTTTCATGGTTCATTATGTCATTAATGTGTCAAGTGTTCAAATTTCAGTTGTACAAATTTGAAACATGGTAAGATAACAGTAGAATTTAATAAAAGGCGGGATTCACGTTTATTTGGTTACACATCTATTAGAAAACTGAAATGTTAAATGAAAAATACTGACGTGTATCATAACTTTTTAATCTGAATAAGCTTCATTTTTAATTACTAATCGCATTAAAAACGAGTATGAATATCGAGGTAAGCATTTTAATAACATTTTTATACTTTTATTACCATTTTTGTGTCCAGAAACAAACAATAGTTTTATCTCTACTTGATGTTTTCCATTTTTGTAACCATTTTAATTTATTGTGATTTATTGACTTTTTATGCGATTAGTAATTAAAAGAGAAAATGTTATTTTGATTGAAATATATGAATCATGCCGATATTTTTATCACTTCAGTTAGATTCTAAATATTGAATTTAAATGAATATTTACCTCCGTCCAGAATCGAACTAGCGACATCGCGATCACTAAATTATAACGCTACCCGCTAAGCTGTAGGCAAGTCAGTTAACTGGAGTGAAATATTCCCTACTTAACAGCGTACGAAAACCTGCCGAGTATATATTTTCAAGTGGTGCTGTTGAGAATTCTGTGCTATTGGTTTAGGAAATTGAAATCCGTGCACTGATGTTAAAGTGCCATAATCGTGAAGAAACTCGAAGAGAACCGGTCCTGCTTCTTGATTTCCAACTGCCAGTTGGCTCCCTCTGTTAATAGTATTCAACCCGTCCGGCACCCTCTCCCCTCATGTCCTGCCTCTCCTACTTTTTGAACTAGGAAATAACACACCCCTCTCTTTCTCACACTCCCTCACATCCTAATCATCTCCTCCTCCTCCTCCTCCTCCTCATTCTTAACCTGATAATACCGCTACTGCTGCCACTTCAGCCACATCATTGACTACACGCCCTCACCGCTTCACTTCTGTCGGCAGCTTCTCTCCTTCTTCCCAGATTTTACGAGAGTTCTGCCGCATATCCTGCGAAAGTTAAGGTCCCATCACCGCAAAATGTGATATACAGTCTGGAGACAACAATTATGATTTCCTAATGCATTTCTCCTTTTTTCCACGAGCCCTAATGCCACAAGGTTTGCGGGAGAGCTGCGAATTTTGGAAAGTAATGGCGGGAGGGAAACTGTGAGGGCGTGCCTGGGCAATTCAGTCGGTAAGAACACTGCCATGTCAGACAGCGTTCCAGGTTCGAATGCCATCTCAATTTTAACCTGCCAGAAAATTCCTAAACAGCGAACACACTGCTACAGAGTGTAACATAGCTCCCTTTCTTACATATTACACAATTGCTTTGCTTGTAAGTTGGTGTTGATTTCATAATTTACTCTGCTGCAATCACCTTTCTTTTTGACAGTGAGAATACATGGCCTAATCGTGGCTTGTCACCGCAAAAACATGTAAGTGTGCAGAGAAGACGACGGATGTTCGACCAGTTCGTGATAAAACCTCGAGTGTGTAGTGTTTCACCACAGCGGTTTTAACGAGGATGGAATTTAGTTGCCTTGTACTAGCAGACATTTCACTCAGTCGGATTGTCTTACCGCAGTATTCATAAATCTTCTACGGCTGTCTGGAGAGGGATGCTCATAAATCAAAGCGTGGTTGAGAGCTTCGATTCCCTGTCGCCATTAGGTGTAATTACTGTACATTTCGAATAATCTCGGATAATTATGAGACCTTTCTTGCGTCGTTACACGTCTGACGTTTGCATCATCAGATAACGGCAGCAATGCGGCATGTTTAGTGTACGTGCGTGTGCTGTGGCCACAGAATTAGAAATGCTATTCGAGAAAACTCTCGGTCGGCGTGCCCGCCACCGATCAGCCTCGTGTACTGTTGCGGTTTTTAGTGCCAACCTAACCAACACCTGAGCCAGAAATTAAATCTCCCCGACCTGTAATTAAACACGTGTAACGGAGAACTGATACGCTCGGGCGGTGGTACCTTCCAATCAGATTAAATTCCGAGTCGGGGCAACTGAATTCTTGTTTTCGGGAGAAAAATCTTTCTCCACGGGCCGGGTAATAACAAGCCGACGTGGCGTGGCGTGTTCCAGTTAACGCGTTAGCGTTGGGAGCCGGTGCGTGGCGCGCAGTGGCGCTCGCCCAACAGATCGTCTGTCCTGATCACCGCGCCGCCAATTTATGATTTATTTCTCCGCCCTATCACGGAAGTACATCGCAGCACAGAGAAGGCCTCCGTCGCTCGTAATAGCTAGGTCGCTGTAGCCACTCACAGCCACTCATTAGACCCGTGCTTGCCACGTGCAGACGGAGTAGTCTTTCGTGCAGAGCACACCATTGTGTTTCCCACTTATTTTCCTGGGTTTGTACCTCAAGAGGTCGTCTTAGGAGATGTAAAGAAACAAAAAAAATTCTGTTTCGAATGTCATTTTTGATCTTTATACTTCTCCTCACCATGTTGTTCTTCAGTTTCCTCTGCGCCATCACATTCCTCCGTGTTTTACTCTTCATTGTTAACAGTGATATCACCCACTTACTCACTATCTCTGCCCTTAGTTCCTTAGCCTCTTTATCTTCAGCTGCTCCTCCTCCTCCTCCTTTCATGTGCTCCGCCTCCTCCTCCTCCTCCTCCTCTTCTTCTTTTTGCTCCTCCTCCTCCTCCTCCTCTTCTTCTTTTTGCTCTTTTCTTCTTTTTGCTCCTCCTCCTCCTCTTCTTCTTTTTGCTCCTTCTCCTCCTCTTCCTCTTCTTCTTTTTGCTCCTCCTCCTCCTCTTCCTCTTCTTCTTTTTGCTCCTCCTCCTCCTCTTCCTCTTCTTCTTTTTGCTCCTCCTCCTCCTCTTCCTCTTCTTCTTTTTGTTCCTCCTCCTCCTCTTCCTCTTCTTTTTGCTCCTCCTCTCTTCTTCTTCTTCTTTTTGCTCCTCCTCCTCCTCCTCTCCTCCTCCTCCTCCTCTCCTCCTCCTCCTCCTCCTCCTTCTTCTTTTTGCTTCTCCTCCTCCGCCTCCTCCTTCTTCTTCTTCTTCTTCTTCTTCTTCTTCTCCTCCTCCTCCTCCTCCTCCTCCTCCTCCTCCTCCTCCTCTTTGCTCCTCCTGTTCGCCATTATCTTTTTAGTACTCTACCTTTCCCTGTAGTACTTACCCACTCAAGCATCATCAGATAAAACAACCATATTGTTACTTGATGTCAGCGAGTTCAATATTATTCCGAAGACTTGTTATTCCATTAGATGGATTAGTCCATTATTCATCGGGTGTTCATTTAGGATATTATTCTCCACTACAGAGTGAGGAACAAGCCCAAGTACTTCGTCTTACTCTGTGTCCTTACACTTCAAAATTACATTGCCAAACTACCAGTTTCTTCAGGGCACACACTGCATAAATAGTTAACACTTTCCACAATTTTGGCTTTTATCTCGTACCATCGATTTCAGTGTAGCAAAAGGTCAGCTTTTGATGACGGAGCTCATTTCGTCAGCACCAGCCGAGGGGCTGTGGGACCGACTGTGGTGACCAGTTCATGACGCTTCTGATATTTGAGTTCTGCTGTGACGGTTGGGTGTAAAGTGGCCGCGCATAACGCGAGTTAAACGGGCAGCCGAGTGCAGAATGACGTCCGCTGGTCGCTTCACACGGCCCGCCGCGCACACCTGATGGACATCTGCGCCGGCGGCTGCGGCTTTTTGCCCGAGGCGAGGGCTAGCAATAAAGACGTAGCCGTAGCCGTGGCCGGGATTGATTCTAAGCGGCCAGATAAGACCGCCCTGTAATTACCGCCGCTGTGCGCTGCTCTGCCGCAGCCGCGGACCGGTCCGGCCGGCACACAGCGCGCGCCGGGCTGCCGCGCTGCCAGGGGCAACGCACAGTGGTTCGCGGCACTGAGGAATGAGCAGATACTTCGTGCCAAATTACTACACTCACTGATTGGACGCAGTGGTTTTATTATGAAACTTCATTCTGCCATTATGAACTCAGATGTTCCGTATGACTGATGCTACATTTCTGACATTTGGGATAGTGTGTGGACCTGTGGACTCTAGAAAATAGAATGCCTGGTGGAGAAATCAGAAAATTTCTTACGTAGGTTTTTTTTCTCGTTTTAAGGAAGATTGTTTTCATCTTAGTGACTCGCCACGTTATCGAAGACGTTCGGGGTTTGGTGAACATCGTTTAAACGTATTAATCTACAATGATACACGTCAGTGTACGCGAGAACGGGCAAATGTGATAAATCGTGATCATTCCACTATCGTGTGACATTCGCATGTAATGTGGAGAGTTCAAAAATCGGGTGTATGGTTGCCGCATGCTTTAAGCCAAAATCTCACAAATCAGCGGGTGCATCTCTACTTGCTTGTCAATTGCCTCGTGAACAATGACGACCATTCCTATCCCGTATCGTCACAGGTGAAAAGAAATGGTGTCTTTATGCTAACGCAAGGTAAAGAAAGAAATCTTTGAGCCCAAACAAAGCAGCAGCTCCCCGCACAAAGACCTGCGCGCATCCACAAAATATTTTGATACGCATCAGCTGGAACGTAACTGGACGTGACTATTTTTTATTCTCAATGCGTGTAAGTCCCTGTTGTTCGGGCGTCAGTCACAGTTCTTTGAATGAGTAGTAGTCAGATAACTGTGACTGACGCTCGAACAACAGGGACTTAATATGCATTGAGAATTATATATATATATATATATATATATATATATATATATATATATATATTGCATTGAGAAGGGTAGCTACTAGCCGAAATCTGGATTTGCGTAATAAAATCTAAAAAAAGGATGACTGACTGCTGCACTCTATAATGTATAAATGCATAAAATGTAAAGAATTACGTAAAATTCGATAATCATTGGAATATTCACTGATCTCCTGGCTGTAATACGGTATACTTCACAAAGGTAGTTCAGTCTTCAGTCTTTCAGCAGATACTGAAGTATCACTCTGATAATAATATTGAACGGACATACATTGTCGTCAATATACTCTTACGTACTATACTACAATGCTGTAGTAACAGTGCGACTCATGAATTATTGTTTAGTGTAGAGTACTTTCAAACAAAACCCCAGGAAGTTTTGAAGTACCCGGTATGTTAATTTTGAACCCCATCGTAAGTTTTGAATCTGAGAGACTAATTTTTAGTCCAGTGTACTTACATTTCAATGACGGGAATGCCCCTCCCCCATACTGTGGAGTGCAAAGTCGCATCGAAAATGCGAATGATATTGTTTGGCTTCGAACGTTAGCGTTCTCTTTCTGGTGTCCTAATGTGACAAGGACCTGTGAGAGAGGGGAGAAAAACTGTTTCGCCGCACGCCCGACGCGTCTCACCGACCAGACGGGACTGTGTGTGTGTGTGTGTGTGTGTGTGTGTGTGTGTGTGTGTGTGTGTCGGGACAGCCGGAAGATGGTTTTTTTGTGTCGGAGAACGCAACAGGTGGGGCGTCGCTATAAATACGGCGCCACATCCCATGGCGGCGGCGACACCTGCTCTGTCCGCTTCTACTGTCTGCCGCCGCCAGTTGAGCCGTGGATGGCTTAATCGCAAGTTTCTAGCGGCAGTCAGATACTTGGCAGACATTAATGCTCTTGGAGTCCCGGAGGCCAGCTCTTAGCATGTCACCAGGCCAGATGTTAACAGTGCGTAGAGCAGTGGGCTCGATTTCCAGAGCAACTAGTTTAAAATTCCGCGGGTTGGTTCCAATGAGGTGAACACCACAGTTTCCTCCTGCTCGCTCTTGTCTAATGCGAGACCCTGCTCCGTCTGTGAAGATCTCTCTATCGAGTGGACGCTAAATTGTAATAGCATGCAAATAGAAAGGGCAGTCCTCAGCAGAATTGGGGGAAGGAAGTATTGGCGTTCTCCTCAAATGAAGTTTACTAGTGTTTTAGGGAACCACCTCCAGATTTAAAATCCAGTGCCCTACCACTGTTTCATTTCTCCACATGGCGTGCTAAGAGCCAACCATAGCAAACTCAATAGACATAATGCCTGCTGCCCTTACTTTCTTCCCTGTCATCTTCAGTTTCCTTCTACCAATATCCCCTCCGAGACAACAGTCCTCCTTCCACCCCTCTGTCTCTCCAACCGTCCATGCATCCACCCTTCGTTCCCTTCCTCCGACCGTCCACATATCCTTCTCCCTCCCTCCCAGCCATCCTTGCATTCACCCCCCCCTCTCTTCCCTTCAGCTATCCATGCATCCGCCCCGCCCCCCTGGTCCCTCCCTCTCTGGTTATTTTAAAATAGTCACGACACGAAACACTATTAGTATCTATGACGTACACGCATTCATTCCACTCTCCCTCCCTCCAACCGTTGCTTCCATCCCACCGTCCACACATTCTTCCTCCATTCCTTGTATCCCCTTATACCTCGCCATACCATTCATTTTGTTTTGTTGTTAGTACTTACCCCACTGTTCTCCAATTCGGCTTCTCTAAGAATCTGTATAAGAAACTGTGCGCCGGGCCGTAGCTTCAAGTGTGAAACTTACCTATCGACAAGGGCAATGTTACATACTGTGGAATGTGTTTTAGGTAACCATTTTTCTCCAACGTACACCTTGCTTTGTTCAGGCGTGACTTTGTCGAAGAATTTATTTATCATTTCCTGTCTTATGGAAACTGAAACTGTTGTTCATAGCCGCGCGGTCTAAGGCGCTGCAGTCATGGACTGTGCGGCTGGTCCCGGCGGAGGTTAGAGTCCTCCCTCCGTCCTTAGGGACTGCTGACCATAGCAGTTAAGTCCCATAAGATTTTACACACATCTGATCATCATCTGTTGTTCATAATCGAATACCGTGTTTATTTAATACTACAGTGGGTTTCTTACAATTTTGTACATGATTCGTACACTGCACTTCTGCGTTTGAATACCCATTTCAAGCAAACTACTTCATTAGAAAGCTATAGGCAGATTTAATAACCGATAATCAGCTAGTTGGTTATAAAATAGAGCGGAATTTCGTGGCACCCTTCAGAAGGCCGCGAGACTTTTTTCCGGCCGACCAGGCGCCCCGTCCCGCCTCGAAATAACTGTCCCGAGTATTATTGACCCAGTGTTGACGCGGCGCGGGACAAATACCCTGCCGACTATTTTCGAAAAGGCCGGAGGCCCGTCGTTTACAAAGGGGAACGTCGACCTCGCGGCTGACATCGGAGCCCGAGGCAGCTGAGGTTTCAGCAGGTGTTTCCGACTCCGCTTCCGCGACGGCAGCAGCTGATATGAGAGTACAGTGTAAATCAGACCAAACCTTCGTATCCAGCGCTGTCAATATTTCATGTTTACTGTGAATGGGCGTGAATATGCGCCCTGACAAGTTAATGTACGCTGTTGCAGTATTTTTCCCATACTCCGGGTTATTCGCCCTGAGCGAAATTTGTAGGTAATTATAGTGTGTTATAAATATATATTGGGGTACTATAAACGATTCGTTCGTTTTCATAGTTCTGTACTTTCCAAAGTAGTATATGTACAAATGAGTGATGCGTGAGTAGAGCCGTAAACTCAAGAGTTCGTGTTGTGACCACCCGATGGCGTTGCGAGTGCAGTACCTCGATAAAGTGGCGACAAAGAAAAGAGTTTTTGTGTATTGGAATTTGCGAGGCGTTTATAACAGTGCAGCGTGTATTCAGAAGGATTTAGGGAAAAGAAAGGCCATGTAAACGGAACATTTTAGTGACACTGTTTGTCTCTTGAACAGGAAAGTACCGGTCGACCAAGTGTGTTAGATGGAACCGTGGAGAGGGTGAGGGACAATTTCGTACCCAATCCAAAAATAGCAAACGGTCCGCACTAGCCACGAACTTGAAATACCGTAGCAAACTGTGTGGAAGAGTCTTCGAAGGCGGTTAAATTTCAAACAGTGTCATTTGCAGACTCTCATACAATTAATAATACCAAAATGTGGGAAGCACTTGAGGAAGAACATTTGCCCCCTTTTATCTGGAAAGATTAATCGCCAAAACGTGAGAATGTCGTGCACTGAATATCCTCATGAAATCGTGGCACATGTACGTTTCCTGTGTAGTGTCACAGACGAAGCTGTGTGGGCCTTCTTTCTTTTGTGAGAAGACTTTGACGGATACCTCTTAACTTGATACGTTGCAGTAGTGTTCGTTTTCACAACTGACTGCTGATTACGAGAATCTCGCCTATCAAGACTGGGTCTCCCTCCTTGCAGCGTCACAACCTAAACAAGGAACTTCCGCATCGCTCGATTGGGCGTTGTGGTGAAGATAGGGTGGCTCTGTTCCCTTGTGTCTACAGCAGCCACCCCCCACCCCCTTTTTCACCTCCCAGGTCGTCTTTTTCCTTTGGGCGTATCTTAAGGACCGTGTTTGGTTGGTTGATTGGGTGGGGGGGGGGGGGGAGACCAAACGGCGAGGTCATTGGTCCTATCGGGTTGGGGAAGGAAATCGCCGGCCGAAGTGGCCGTGCGGTTAAAGGCGTTGCAGTCTGGAACCGCAAGACCGCTACGGTCGCAGGTTCGAATCCTGCCTCGGGCATGGATGTTTGTGAAGTCCTTAGGTTAGTTCGGTTTAACTAGTTCTAAGTTCTAGGGGACTAATGACCTCAGAAGTTGAGTCCCATAGTGCTCAGAGCCATTTGAACCATTTGGAAGGAAATCGGCCGTGCGCTTTCAAAGGAACCATCCCGGAATTTTCCTGAAGCGATATAGGGAAATCAGGGAAAACCTAAATCAGGATGGGACCTAATCCGATTTCTCAGTCTTTCTCAAAAATCTCCGCTTCGGCTGCACCTCGCCTCGTTGCAGGATTCCGAGATAGCGAGGCAACGATCACACCCGATGCTGCTATTTGACGATTCTGCGTAGAAAATGTCTCCAGACCCGTTATACATCTGCAGGTAATGATAACTCTCCACTGGTGTTGTGCACTTGAGGTCGTTGGGTTGAAGTTACAGCACAATTTGAAATACGCAGCACTGGGGTATTCACGGTATGTACTGGTGTAGACAATATCTTATTTTGTGGCACCCGGGAAACAATTTCAGTTAAATGACTGATAGGTCTGCGACATAGTTCAAGTATTCTTTAACATCAAAACAGAGTCCTCGAAATGTTAAAACCTGTCGCGTCCCGGCACTGTTTCCATACTACTTTTTTGTTCGGTGTTACCTGCTCGTCGCAAGCAGGATGTTAACAATAATATAGGTTTAGTTATATTTTTTGTCAACCTTGAGAGGGAGGAAACCACCTTGGTTGGGATGGGTATTCGGCTACAGCAGGTTGGTAATTTTCGTGAAACTGGAAGCATGCTTGAAGTAGCAAGTTATTAAATTAGTCAGTTCGTTATATTGCCTATCAACAGATTGGTTTATTGAGGTATCAGACCAGAAGCCCGTTACAGAGTGTCAGAGCTTTCAAGCAATCACTAGGGAGTACCTTCATCAGAGGCGAATGCTTTCACTGCCACTTGGTTTGCTTACTACTGGTGACTTGGCCTAAATCATAAATAATCAACAGTTTCAAGAATTCACTATCAATCAAGGGCCATATCCCCTGTTGTACGTGAGACAAGTACCAACAGCAACTTGTTCCTGTTATTCACTGTAACGTAGTTCTTTGAGACAGAGACAGGCAGTCTCTGTGCAGTGCTATTCCAATGAATACTGAAAATTGCAGTTGCCGTGTGTCCACCAGAGCCTGTCACCGTCTTATGGTAGCTGAAGTCTTTCCTGCTGAATTAACTTTTATTTGTTCTTCATTGATTCTGGGTGCACTTAGTCCTCTGCTATATCTTTCGGGAATATTCTGTTCGAAACATACTTCGACATGTGATTGTCTTAATGTTTTGGCTATCATTCTTAAATTGTACTCGGCGTTCTTCCATTACGCGCATTGGAAAGTTCCCTTAAGCCGGCCGCTGTGGCCGAGCCGTTCTAGGCGTTTGTCTGGGACGGCGCTGCTGCTACGGTCGCAGGTTCGAATCCTGCCTCGGGCTTGGATGTGTGTAATATCCTTAGGTTGGTTAGTTTTAAGTAGTTCTGAGTCCAGGGGACTGATGACCTTAGGTGTTAAGTCACATAGTGCTTAGAGCCATTTGAACCATTTGAAAGTTCCCCTATCATTCCGTCGACCCTCGGCGCTGCTGGCGAGGTGTTAGGTGTGCCGCTTGCTCCCGTGACTGACCAGCCTCGACGAAATGAATAGTGTCCAGCTGCTTTGAGACGCGTTATCTGCCCACCGATATCATGTTTAACTTCTCTCTGTCACAAACGCGGGCCGTCTTGCACCCGAAACGCGGCGCACTTCTTACGTGACGATGCAACACTTATTCAACAGTTTCTGCGGTCATGACAAACCTGATATCATGCACACACATTGTTTCACCACTGACCCACCGATTTGCGTCCTTTGCCCACGCGAAAACTCTTAGTTCGTCCACGCATATCATCAGTGCGCACATTTCAGTTAGTCTTAGTCACTGTCTTCCTTCAATCCACACGATACGTATTTATCCGTGTCTTCACGCACGAAAACCAACACACCAGCCAAGTCGTCACGTCAGCGATCAGCATTTTCTTCGTAACCGCACTTCAACTTGCTTGTTCCGTTTCGACAGTTCAAAACAGTTTCTCTTGTAGCAAAGATACATACATATACATTGAATCATTTACGTTCTGATAGTTGTACTGTTTTAATATACTGACATTTACTGCTAACTGTGATGAATAAAACGAAATATTTATACATGATGCTCTAAAATTTCCCTTACGAACTTCTGGGACTTGTAAATGAGACCGAGACAATATTTTGAATTGCATCCCATGTCCGGAAGCGTACCGTTTCCGTGCCACAACCGTGGTAACGCGACCACTTTCAAAAAATGGTTCAAATGGCTCTGAGCACTATGGGACTCAACTGCTGAGGCCATTAGTCCCCTAGAACTTAGAACTAGTTAAGCCAACTAACCTAAGGACATCACAAACATCCATGCCCGAGGCAGGATTCGAACCTGCGACCGTAGCGGTCTCGCGGTTCCAGACTGCAGCGCCTTTAACCGCACGGCCACTTCGGCCGGCACGACCACTTCTACAAGTAATTTACTAGTCTGGACCCAGTACATCACTTGTTTTACAATTCCACTCATTAATAACCACAGAAACGAAAAGGAAACTTAATCAGTTTTCACAGACTCTGTTGTCTACAGTTAAACCGTTTTTGTTCTTTTCAAAGGAATGTTAGCATTGTGATCCACCACAAGGAAGGTTTGATGTGGTGACCACAAAGTTCGGTACTACCTACGAATGATGATCTCTTCAACGTGATGGAGTGCGTCAAGTGTGCGGTGTCTCTTGGAGCACCAAAGTCTGCCTGCTGACGGTAAAGGTACCCCTTTCTCGAACCGCTGCCTAACTGTGGCGAAAAGGCTTTGTTATCGAATCAGACCTTGATGAAGGCGACGAGCAGCTCTTCCGTTACCATGAGCTTCGGCATACGGTAGGAGCATGTTGGTGTATTCCGCAAACATGTGCTGAACCATGTTTCTATCACACTCAAAGATACGTGGATGAGGCTCGAACGAGGTCAGAGAGGTAGGATAGACGTCAAATGACGTCATCCGGTCCGACGTCAGCACCGGCCCCGGTCACCACCACCTCCACCTCCACCACCACCTCCACCACCACCACCACCACCACCCACCCCTCTCTTTCCTAGCATACGTGTTTTCAAGCGACTGTAGCACGGAAACAGTACGTTTCCGGACATGGGTTGCAATTCAAAATATTGTCTGCTCGGTCCCCTCTACAAGTACTAGAAACGTGTAAAGGAAATTTTAGAGCACCCTGTACAAGCTGCCAAGAGCTGTAAGTTAAACCGCATAGGTGTAAGTTGTCGATCTCGACAACGGAGGCTGATATTTCTAATGCTTACGATTAGCGTACCTTTTTACGCAAGTGTTGGATATAAATGTGAAATAGGCAGACTGCGTGGCGCCACTGTGGCACTCGTGCAACTGCGCCGGCCAGAGCGATTTGGCCTGGGCGCGGCGCGTCTCTTGCGAGAGGCTGGCGAAACTCCTGCAGGCAGGTGCCGGCGCGCTCTGACGCAACAGGTGCCTGCCTCGCCTCTGGAGACGGACGGACGGCCAGTGACGCAGTGTGTTTCCGCCTGTTGCAGATGACCGGCAAGCGCACCCGCAGCTTCAAATGCGCGGTGCACCACCGGGACCGCGAGGTGTGCAGCGAGAACGACTTCCACGTGCTGGTGCATGAGCCGCCCGTCTTCCGCAGGTAAGCCCGCCTGCTGCGTACCTGGGGAACTTGGTTGGTCCTCTTGCATGTCAGGATCTGAAGGTGTGTGTGTGTTAATGCAGTACGAGGCAGTTCCCGAAAAACCTCGAAAAAAATCACCTTTGAAGATTATTTCCTATAGTTAACTACAAAACATTTCTAGCTTAGCGAGAAACTAGCCATTAGCTGAGTTCGTAGCGTAGTTCTTGTATTCGTGAAGTTGCTGGATTGAGCTCGTTAGTAGTAACTTCAGCGCTCTCTCTCTCTCTCTCTCTCTCTCTCTCTCTCTCTCTCTCTCTCTCTCTCTCTCCCCCTCTCTCTTTTTATTTTTTTAAAGCCGTGAGTGAACATTGAAGAATAATTTCTTTCATTACCGTCAATGATCACAAGAAGGTTAGTCCTTAGCCTAGCGTTCCAGTCAGCAGTGACCATCGTCAGATGCCATAAAACAGATCTGAAGATAATTAGAATTACATATCAATACCTTCAGATGCTGACGGGCGTTGATATATAACACCGGGGACAGGTTAAAATGTGCGCCCCGACCGGGACTCGAACCCAGGATCTCTGACGCTCTATCCATCTGAGCCACCGAGGGCACAGAAGAATGTGCGACTGCAGGGACTATCTCGCGCACGCCTCCCGCGAAATCCACATTCTCACCTTATATGTCCACACACTACAGTCGTAGTGTCCCTACCCAACGCACTCATTACTCGTGCAAGACATTCTTGCCAAGTCCCTTAACAGTTCGCCGGCCGATGTGGCCGTGCGGTTCTAGGCGCTTCAGTCTGGAACCACGTAACCGCTACGGCCGCAGGTTCGAATCCTGCGTCGGGCATGGATGTGTGTGATGTCCTTAGGTTAGTTATGTTTAAGTAGATCTAAGTTCTAGGGGACTGATGACCATAGATGTTAAGTCCCATAGTGCTCAGAGCCATTTGAACCAAAAGAAATTATCCTGTACTTCCTCGATCACAGTTTTATTCTGTGACGATGTCGCAGCTTGTGAGTGAACAATTGTTTTTGGGCATACTTTATTTCACCAAAATTTCAAGCATAAAAAGGGGAGACGAGTGATAAGCAATCTCGAGGCAATAACAAATTTGACTTATCGTCCACGGATCATGCACGGAATTCAGTTGAGTGCTAAAGATTCATAAAACACTACTTTTCGCAAAATCATTAAAAAATTCATTGATTCAAGGTGCGCCTCTAAGACGTATCCATAACAATTGAAATAGAACATACCCTGTCGACAGTTAATTTATTAGTAAAGTTCGTGCGAGGTATGGCTTCACGGCAACGTTAACTTTGCACTGATTTGGCAAATCACTGATACGAGAACTTGGACTTAAATTTTGTTAAGAGAGAGGAGCAAGGAAATTGCCATACACTCAATTACTCAGTTCGGACTCAGAGGATGGACTCGACCAAGAAACTACCACCACACTCGCATACAAAGGAGGAAAACTGGGCAGAGAGAGTGCATTTCCATCACACGACAGCAGCTGTATAAATAGAATCGATGGGTAATAATCTGGTCCGGCTAAAGGCCTCCACCTATTCCACACCCACGTGGTTCTCTCACAATAGATTTGTTCCGCCAGATTTCCGCACATGCATGAGAATTCACAAATAATATCATACACGTAAGTACTTAGTCACACCGAAAGAAACTTATTGTACATGGAAGGTTGAGCAGATGGCTCTTCAAATAACGACAACCGTTACAATGCGAACAAAGGGCACGACGGTCAGCTTAGGAATCAATGGCGTAAAGAAATTGAAGAAAAAAAAAAGCACACGCGTGAAGAAATAATCACCCTTAGCTTTCGCACCAAGTATGGGCAAGTTATTCTAACTTAAACATGATGGGAAGTTTCTGTGGTGAGTGAACTGCACCACGTTCTACTGGAACAAAGCAAAGTCCGATCAGTGCAAAAATTGCGCATAATCGTCAGCTGTTCCTGCTACCTCATAGCACAAAGGAACTGGAAGACCCATGGCGTTTCAGATGAAGCGAGCTTAAATATTTCAAGCTATTTAGAACGGATAAAACGCAAACTTCGGAATTTGGTAGCAGAGGAATATAGGACTACGTCTGTACTCATCAGTAACCAGCAGCAGAATGCCTTCCTCTCCACAAAGGTTCCACCGGCTACCACATCAAAACAGAAACCAAGCTGACAAACCAACAAGACCACCTCCAGAAAAATAGATCTCTCTGGCCAGGTACAAGGATCTTGAGCTGTCATCCTGCTCTTCCATTCAAGCAGCGAGCGCACAGCCCTCGCTCTAGCAGTCGACAACCAACTCAACTTTCATCACAAATAGATAGAAAAGACATTCACACACACTGTTCAGGGAAAGGAATAGGTATATATGTGGCAACGTGGAACATAATGACATGATATAATCATTTGCAAAATACTTGGTTTTGTGGCAGGGAAAACCATTTTTTGCCGTCAGTCTACCTATTCAACCCTTCTGGGATGGTTCACACGCTCAACCACAGTTAGACGGTGGGCCACATAATTCATAATTGTTTTGGTTAGTGGGAAGTTCTTATGGAACGGCTCTGTTGAGACGTTTCATTGTTTTGTACCATTTCTTTTGGACACCCCTCACATATATCGGCCCGACCAGAACAAATAAGAGTACTAAGCAATGACATAAAATGTCTTCTTGTTTCTACGAGACAACGGCGTATTTGGACTCCGCGCCTCCTCCACATAACATCAGTTCCCGGCTACTGCATTTCGTCGAAGTCGAGTTTGGGCCAATCTCCTTTCTCGAAGCTGAGTGAAGGTTCTGTCATTGTTTGCGAATTACAGGAAACAATTTCTTTCTTTCTCCCCTTTTTTTTAAATCATTAACGGAAGGATTTTACCCCACGTGTTGTCCTTCTGTATCAGTCAGCAATAGTTTGAAATAAATACTGAATTTTATTTGAAATTATAATATTTTAGTGGAGAATAAAAAAGTATGTCAATGAACGGTTATACATATTTCTAACAATAAGCCATTTCACATACCTTCATCGAACTGCGCTCATAGGTAGCACACCGCGGCGCTCGGGGGCCACAGCACAGATGCGACACCTGAGGATGGGATTATGAGAGCCCGAAATCCGTCGTGATAATAAAACAAATTTACAACTGAAGCGGTATTTTCAACATCTAGTGAAAATAATATGGTGGTATATTTATAAAAAATTGATACATGTTTTTCGTCATTTCCATTTGACATTGAATAAACATTTTAAATAAATATAGAAGTTTCCACTAACGTGATTGGAACCAACAACTTCACTACTACAAGACGTGTACTCTAAGAATGTTTTCAGCTAGCGGCGACTTTGTTGATAAGCTCCACATGTCTTGTAGTTACGAGCCCGTAGCAATCTTCTAATCTTCAAAAATAATTTTTTCGAGGTTTTTTTTTTTTTTTGAAAACTGCGTCACACTGCTTTGCTACATAGATCTTCGGGCACTGACCTTCGTACAAGTGTGGAAGATATCCAAGGAGGCCAGTCTAATTGAGGATGCCGTGTGAGGTATTGCTAATTACTGACATGTGAGAATTTCTGTTACACTCACAGCTATTACACGAATATCATCCTAAAAATCCACACCAACAGTATAAATATGTAAGTAGATATGTAGTTAAGCTAGCTAGGCAGCGTAAACAGTAACACAGCAGGTGAGGAATTACTTTACTGACCACAAAGTGCGCTTTCGGAATTATTTATATATTCAGAAATCCAAGTGTAAAGTTTGCACTAAGACATGAGCGTTACCAGTTGATGCTGTCCTAGAGTTCCTCGTGTCTTCAGTTATTACGGATCCCTTTTGCTCCTATATATTTTCTCATGGCACCTTCAATTTGGTTGCCAGACTTTAGTATTCGCTCCTTGGGATTTACCTTTATCGGAAGACGTCCTCAATTAACTAAATCCAATGTGAATGCGCCTACCACGGGATTTATATATATAGCCCGGATCAATTCTTCAGCGTTAATGTGACAGAAAGCTATTGCCGACGGCTCGCAGCGCTTAAAGGTGACGTACGGACCTGCCGGTCACAATACTAGTACTGACGGCGATGGAACTCCAGCCATACTTCTGGACCCTTTGTTTGACACTTGGCCACTGGGCGATAAACAGTGAGGCATTGTACAGTAAATACGCTGTCGCTCCTAGGGTGGCATTACGCGTTAGCGCAGACGGATTGCGTTAGGCGGCGCGGTTGAAGCGGAGCTGCCGTTGGAGTGGTTGCCGGCCGGCCGGGTCTATCTTGGGCCGCGCCGGCTTGGATGCCCGGCCGGAGCCCCTGCCAGCAGTGAAAGTGATCAGCTGTTGGGCGCAAGGTCGCCGCTCCCAGCGCGCATGCGCGTGCCGGGCGCCGCCCGCACGCCAGCAACAGGTGGCCCACTGGCCCACACATCCCACCTAGCGGCCGTCCGCGCAGCATCAGCTGTTGTACTAGGACGGCACTCGCTATGTTGGTCGCAGGCTCCGTGGCCACCGCTATGATATTCTGCCGCATTGGCTGTCAATGTCTGGATTATGATACCCCCTGTAATTTGCATCCAGTACCGCTCTGTTTCACCTACGTAGCCGTTTCCAAGCGATCGTGTAGTACAGCATACTGTCGGTCACGACAAGCAAATCTTCACCGGTGCTGTTCGGCCTTTAATACTCGTTAGGTCCGTGTGGGCTTTACTCGGTCCTTCTCGGAACTCCTCGGTACAGCTTGGCGGTGCGATGCGAAACTTTTTTATTCTGGCGTTTGATGCGGCAGTTTTCGGTCGGCTCGAATTTCTTCAGTTCGGCAGAATCGTAGTACCAGCGCCGTTTATCCTAGCAATTTGCTCGTGGTATGAAGGAACTTCAAAGGTCCGGTTGCTATTGCAATGGGACACACTCAAATAGAGGCAGGTCAGCGATCTAGCGTCGCAAACCTTTAAGAATGAGCGGACAGTTTAGTTTCCTGTCGAAGAGAAGGATGAGAATTCTCAGTGAGTTTTTATGCAGTAGCAAGATTTCGGGAGCAGCAAATTCACTGTAAAACGACAATACATAACTGTGCCTAAGAAATTTAAAGATATAAAACACAAATGAATTAACGACGTTAGCTGGCATTCGACATAGACTACACCAGTGGGAAAAGTTGAAAACTTGTGCCGGACCGGGATTCGAACCGCGGGTCTGCTTACTAGACAGATGCCATCCGGATACAGTGCTCTTGGCAATTGCACGGACTGCACTAGCACGCCTCCCGTCAAATTCTCAACTGATCCTCACACTACTGATATTTTGCCCCATGCCCATTATCCTCATTACTCCTGGCATTTCACCGATTTGCTTAAGAGTTCAAGCGTGGCGTGAAACCGCACTGAAATGATTCATTTGTCATCCTCGCCGTAATTATGTGTATGGTGTCCTTTCGGACATCACCGAAGTGATTTAGTTAGCGGTGACTGAACAAAAGATTACAGGGATTAACACAAAAAAGCACCGTATTTCTGTTTCATTTCGTCATGACAGCCTCAGTTTAAGGGATAACAGAAAGTTGTGTAGCCTGCCATACACTTCTGCAATTTATTTTAATAATTAATCAGTCTTCAGAGATTGCACTTCATCCTCAGGTTTTGTGATACAGTCGTTACAGACTCCTTAACGCCTCGAGTGTGTGTATTTGTCAACGTGATCGTTAGACATTCTCTGCATAGATATTATTTATTAAAATAAATTGAAAGCGATTATACGAAGCTCATTTCCGAGATGTACTGTCCGCACACTGCAATGCACGTGCACAACTTTCACTCTCAACTCTCCTTGTTCTCCAGATTCCATGCTGGCAGACTACTTCTTGTTTCCCCGCCTTAAACTGGCCCTGAAAGACTTTTGCTTCGTAGATGTTCTGAGCATCCAAAAACCCGTGATCTCGCTGCCTGGAGCGATTCCAAGTGAAACGTTGGCTGGCAGTTTCTAACCTGGTGGTTACTTCGAAGGCCAGTAAAGATACTCTCTTCATAACCATTATTTCCTTTGTTTTCTGATACCATTCACCGAAATTTCCAGGCGCAACTTGTAAGATAAAAATGAATTTATCAACGTTCTACTGTACGCTCGGAGCTGTCGGCAACTTCAGCCCGGAGAATGCAGCACGTGATCTACCGTATTCTGTCAAATATGTATCCCTTGTTACTTTCCAAAATCTTTAAGCGTTACATATAAGCACGTAGGTGTGAGAGAGAAGTATAAACAGTAGCAAAAAATGGAAAATTATTTAATTATTCCTTTGTTAATCGATATGTTAATCTCTGAATCTGAGTTTTTCCAGTCTTACTTTTAATGCTTTAGGGCCTCGAAAGCAGGCGTTGACAGGTGTGAAAATTACCGAACTATCAATTTAATAAGTCACGGCTGCAAAATACTAACACGAAATCTTGACAGACGACTGTAAAAACTGGTAGAAGCTGACCTCGAGCAAGATCAGTTTGGATTCCGTAGAAATTTTGGAACTCGCGAGGCAGTACTGATCCTACGAATCATCTTCGAACATAGATTAAGGAAAGGCAAACCTACGTTTCTAGCATTTGTAGACATGGAGAAGGGTTTTGACAACGTTGACTGGAATATTCTCTTTCAAATTCTGAAGGTAGCAGGGATAAAATAATGGGAGCGACAGGCTATTTACAATTAGTACAGAAACCAGAGGTCAGTTGTAAGAGTGGAGGGGCATGAAAGGGAAGCAGTGGTTGAGAAGGGAGTGAGACAGGGTTGTAACCTGTCGCCAATGTTGTTCAATCTGTATATTGAGCAAGCAGTAGTGAAGGAAAGAAAACAAAAATTTGGAGTATGAATTAAAATCTATGGGGAAGAAATAAAAACTTGAGGTTTGCCGATGGCATTGTAATTCCGTCAGACAGCAAAGGACCTGGAAGAGCAGTTGAACGGCGTGGACAGTGTCTTGAGAGGAGGATATAAGATGAACATCAACAAAAGCAAAACAAGGATAATGCAATGTAGTCGAATTAAATCGAGTGATGCTGAGGGAATTAGGAAATGAGACAAAATATAAAATAGATGAGTTTTTGGTATTTGGGCAGCAAAATAACCGATGATGATCGAAGTAGGGAGGATATAAAATGTAGAGTGGCGATGGCAGGGAAAGCGTTTCTGATGAAGAGAAATTTAACAAAAATGGCTCTGAGCACTATGGGACTTCTGAGGTCATCAGTCCCCTAGAACTTAGAACTACTTACACCTAACTAACCTAAGGAAATCACACACATCCATGCCCGAGGCAGGATTCGAACCTGCGACCGTAGCAGTCGTGCGGTTCCGGACTGAAGCGCTTAGAACCGCTCTGCCACCGCGGCCGGCAGAAATTTAACATCGAGTATACATTTGTCAGAAGTCTTTCCTGAGAGTGTTTCTATCTAGTGTAGCCATATATGAAAGTGAAACATGGCCTATAAATAGTTTAGACAAGAAGAGAATAGAAGCTTTCGAAGTGTGGTGCTCCAGTAGAATGCTGAACATTAGATGGGTATATCACATAACTAATGAGGAAGTACTGAATAGAATTGGGGAGAAGAGGAGCTTGTGGGACAATTTGACTAGAAGAAGGGATCGGTTGGTAGGACATGTCCTGAGAAATCGAGGGATCACCAATTTAGTATTGGAGGGCAGGGAGACCAAGAGATGAATCCACTAAGCAGATTCAGAAGGATGTAGGCTGCAGTAGGTACTGGGAGATGCAGAAGCTTGCACAGGATAGAGTAGCATGGAGAGCTGCATCAAACCAGTCTCAGGACTGAAGACCAGAACAACAAGTGGGCCTCGAATAAGATGATGATCAAAATTATTAGTGAAAATATTTCTATCTAGTGTTACATTTCGATTTTACCACGATTTGGTATTATTTCAAATACTGAATGTCAAGAAAGGGGAAAAATCGAATCATTTGGAACATTAGGTATAATTTACCCCATATTACCAATTAGATTAATAGGATTTATTGTATGTAAGTACAGGCCACAACCTCTTACGAAAATGCTCAATAAAAAACTGAGAACTGAGTTTAAATTTGTTACTTTCATTGAGTATTATACTGAAAATCAGAATATGTAATTTTGTCTCACTTGAAACTGCGCGCTTGTTTCACAATTTAAAGTAATTAGAATCTGTCGCGTAATGACGGGCACACCAGCGTTGTTATTTCTCGAAGCTGCAGTCTTACGTAACATCTGAGAATACGTAAATATTTGACTTGAAATGTGCCATTATTACGTAAATAACCACCAAAGTAATGCTCAATACATTGTTAATATTTCTCACAGTACAGACGTTTAGACAACATTGTAAGTAACAAGCGCGTACTTTCGGCTACATGCAAAGTAGTAGTTCTTGTAATTTCCGATTTTGTTGATCATTTCACGAAGAAGACCTCTATTGTACACAGACGTTATGACACATGGTTAATTCTTCGCCCAGATGACTGAAATTGTTTTACAGTTATTCTCATCGTACCACATACTAAAAATAATAGTCAGATGTTACACGTGATGCTCTTCACTGTGACGAGTTTAACATTTTACATTATTTATTATGTCCATCCATATAGGAACGCTATAGGGATAAGGATACGGTGTTGTGTGGGAAACGAGACTCCGTTTTCTTTCTGTACGAGTCAGTTTCGTGAGGACAAGAGGAACATAATTTTTTGTTCTTTTGTTCCGCCCACTTCGTTAACGGCATCACCGTCGCTCGAACGATGGTTTTCAGCCTAGAAATGCGCGCACTGCTGGTGGCCAGTTTGTACGTTGGTCAGAAATTATTTTCTTGAGCAGAGGAAAGGAGCCGAAACGAGCAGCGGCTACCCGAAATGGCAGGGCGGTTCGTGGGCTCCGGGCGGCCGCTTTTGGAAGCGGGCGGGTCTCTTTGTGTCTGATTTACGGCGGGCTGCGTATCGCGCATAGCATCTGTCTCTGTGTGTGTGTGTGTGTGTGTGTGTGTGTGTGTGTGTGTGTGTGTGTGTGTGTGTGTCTCGCCACGAGTGGTGCTGTAGGCGACCATCCGCCGCTAGCCGGATCAGACCACACGCACATGCGCACACACACAGTGCCACTAGGGCGCTCGTAACACGCCCTCCTTACGACTGTTCACTTGCCAACCTTTCTACTGTGCGGACCGAATTTTCCGCCGTAGCCACAAGGCGCGACAGCATCGGATAAAATGGCTCGAATCCTTTTTTTCTGTGTCTGACGCACCCATTAAAACACACACACACACACACACACACACACACACACACACACACACACACACATTCACACATTCACACATTCACACATTGTCCGTCCCTCCCCATTTCGCTTCCTCCTCCATTCTCACAAGGCCGCACTGCATCCGTGGTGTACTGATTTGTGTCACTGGCTAACAGCAATTAACGCTGTTCCCCATTAAACTAAACTGTCCGACAAACTTTCGGAAGGCCCAACGGCACCGACCGACAGCCGTGTCATCATCAGATGACTGGCGTCATCGGAGCCGCTTATGAAGGGGCTTGGGCGGGGGTCACTAAACCGCTCTCACAACCGTTGTCAGTTTTCGTGACCTACTACTCGATCAAGTAACTCCCCATTTATCATTTAGCTGAGTGGACCTCGGTAGCGCAATAGCGCATAGTGGCCCGGATAGTCACCCATCAAAGTGGCAACTGCCCCAACAGTGTTTATCTTCGGTGATCTGACAGGAACCAGTATATCCACCGCTTCACAGCCTTCAACCTGCTTCCCATTATACTGATAGCTTACACTGACGTGACAAAAGGCATGGGGTACCTCCTGATACCATTTCAGACCTTCTTTTGCCCAGCAAGCACCAGGATGGACTCAAGTCGTTGGAAGTCCCCTGCAGAAATACTGAGCCATGCGGCCTCTGTAACCGTCCATAATGGCGAAACTGTTGCCAGTGCTCGAATTGACCTGTCGATAATGTCCCATAAATGTTCTATGGGTGGCCAAATCTTCAGCTCTCAGCTGTCCAGAATGTACTTCAAACCAATCACGAACAGTTGTGGCCTGGCGCTTTGGCATCCTGAAAAATTCCATCGTTGTTTGGGAACATGCAGTCCATGAAGGGGAGCAAATATTCTCCAAGTAGCCGAACATAACTATCTCCAGTCCAGATGGCAGTTACGAGAGTCGAGGGACATGAAAATTTGGTTGGTCGATTTGGGGGAGGAGACCAATCAACGAGGTCATCGGTCCCATCGGGTGAGGGAAGGATCAGGAAGGAAATCGGCCGAGCGCTTTCAAAGGAACCATCCCGGCATTTGCCTGAAGCGATTGAGGGGGAATTATGCAAAACGTAAATGAGGATGGCTGGACACGGGTTTGAACCGTAATCTTTCCGAATGGGACCCGAGTGTGCTAACCATTGCGCCACCTCGCTTGGTCCCAATGCACGATCGGTTCATTTGGACCAGAGGGCCCACTTCATTCCATATAAACACAGCCCACATCATTATGCAGCCACCACCAGCTTGCAGAGTGGCTTGTTGACAACTTGAGTCAACGGCCTCATGGGGTTCGCACCACATTCGAATCCTACAGTGAGCTCTTTTCAACTGAAACCTCTACTCATTTCACCAGGCCACCGTTTTCCAGGCGTCTAGGGTCCAACCGATATGGTCAAGAGCCTAGCAGACGCCCTGCAGGCGATGTCGTGCTGTTAGCAATCAGCCGATCGTTTGCTGCCATAGCCCATTAGCGCCACGTTTCGCCGCACTGTGCTAACAGATACGCCCCACATTGATTTCTGCGATTATTCACGCAGTGTTGTTTGTGCGTTAGCACTCACAACTTCGCTCAGACGCCGCTGCTCTCGGTCGTTAAGTGAAAGCCATCAGAACACTGCGTTGTCCATAAAGCCATAAGCCACTGCTTTGTCCGTAGTGGGAGGTATACCTGAAATTCGGTATTCTCGGCACATTCTTGACAATCTGGATCTCTGAATACTGAATTCCCTAATGATTTCGGAAACGGAATGTCCCATGCGTCTGGGTCCAACTACTATTCGGCGTTCAAATCTGTTGATTCCCGTCGTGCCGTCATAACCACGTCGGAAACCATTTTCAAAAATGGTTCAAATGGCTCTGAGTACTGTGGGACTTAACATCTGAGGTCATCAGTCCCCTAGAACTTAGAACTACTTAAACCTAACTAACCTGAGGACATCACACACATCCATGCCCGAGGCTGGATTCGAACCTGCGACCGTAGCGGTCGCGCGGCGCGGTTCCAGACTGAAGCGCCTAGAACCGCTCGGCCACTCCGGCCGGCCGGAAACCTTTTCGCATGAATCACGCGAGCACAAATCATAGCTCCGTCAATGTACTCCACTTAGTGCCTCGTGTACGTGATACTACAGTCATCTGTATATATGCATATTGCTATCCCATGACTTTTTTCATCTCAGTGTATTCCAATGTTAAGTGACGTAGTGACTTAAAGATACTGTGTGTGTAAAAAAAAAAAAAAAAAAAAAAAAAAAACCTTTACTGAGGCGTTTAGTAAAGCAGGTTAGTTACTTGGAAACGTGTCATGGTGCCTTTCCGTGGAAGCTCAGGTGAATGTCCTCCATAGGCATAGGCTTTAATAGCACTGACGGTTTGCGTCCGTGGCCCTATGCATGTTTCGAGAATCTGTCCGCCTGTATGATGACGTATCTAGACTTGAGCGGCGTTAGTAAATGACTATTTGGAAACTGGTGCCTGTTGCAGGACGCCTCTCTAACAGCTTCCAGGGTCAACAAAAATTTAATGTTCTATATTTCGCGTAATTATTGGCCGAATTCAAAAATTTTAAATGCTGCCAATATCTACTAATTGAGAGGTATAACCTCATTTTGAAAGTTTAACACAATAATTCAAGATTACAGTTAGAAACTGTGTGTCTTGAGGCAACGTAAATGTCCGTTATTTGAGACTGAGAGCACTTTGGGACTTCCACCAAACTTTACATAAAATTTCAAACTGTTCCTAAACTTTCTTCTCTTACATGATCAACTCTTTTTTTTGCTCCAGATGTGCTTTGTCGGCTCGGTGCTGAGACGTCTTTTATTATGGATGCACTGCTCGCCAAATACTGGTGCCTGTGCTGAGAGACGAGGTTACGGGCGATATGAAATTCTTATTATCCGTTTTTTCGAAACTGGTGGGTCAAAAAAATTGATTTGTGCAAATCTTACAGTCTGTTTCTTCACTAGATAAAGAACTTAATTTCTTTTCGTTATATGCCTAAGTCACTGCGCTGCATCAAATTAAATAAAACATTGCGGTAAGTTTTAAAGACTTTTCCGGAGGTAAATAAGCATTTCATACAGTCTGTAAGTCAGTTCAAAGGTTGGACGAAGGGAACGTGACGCCACGTCCAGTAGGACCATGTCTAGTAAAGCACTGCTGTGTCAACATCTGCATTCCAGTGGGTTTGAACCACGCTATCAACGATGTATTTGAAACATGTCTTTTTCGTTCTATTATTATTTTACGCTGAGGTGACATAAGTAGCGGGATAACTCCTAATACCGTGTTGGACCTCCATTGTCCGGCGTAATACAGCAGATCAACGCGCCATGGACTCAACAAGTCGTTGGAAGTTCCCTGTGGAAATATTGAGCCATGCTGCCTCTATAGGCGTCTCTAATTGCGAAAGTGTTGCCGGTGCAAGATTTGGTGCACGAACTGACCTCCCGATTATGCCCCTCAAAGGTTCGATGGCATTCATGTCGGGTCATCCTGGGAGGCCAAATCACACGCTGTAATTTTCCAGAATGTTCTTCAGACGAGTCGCGAACATTCATGGCCCGGTAACGCGGCACATTGTCATCCATAAAACTTCCATCGAAGAATGAATAAATAACTATTTCAAAAAAGTGATTCAGCGGTTTTATGTATTTTCAGTTCCGTATTTTGGGAGTATGAACTCGATGAATGTCTTGAAAATCGTCTCAAAGTAGCCGAGCATAATTATTTCCAGTCAAGGTTCGGTTCAGTTGGACCAGAGAACCCAGTCGATTCCATGTAGACACAGCCCACACCAATATGGTGCGACCACCAGCTTGCATATTGCCATGTTGACAACATGAGCCATGGCTTCGTGATGTCTTCGCCACACTGGAAACCGATCATCACCTCTTACCAACTGAAGTCTGTACTTATCTGAATAGGCCACGGTTTTCCAGTCGCCTAGCGTCCAACTGATATGGTGACGAGCCCAGGAGAGGCGGCGTAAACTTCGGCCGTCTGCTGACATAACCCATTAACGCCAAATTTCGCCGCACTGCCGTAACAGATACGTTCGTCGTCCGTCCCGCATTGATTTCTATCACGCTGTGTTGCTTGTCTGCAGTGACAACTCTGTGCAGACGCCAATGCCCTCGGTCATTAAGTGAAGGCCGTCTGCCACTCAGTTGTCCGTGCTGAGAGGTAATGCCTGAAATTCGGTATTCTGGGCAGACTTTAGACACTGTGCATCTCGGTATACTGAATTCCCTAACGATTTCCAAAGTGGAATGTCCCATGCTTACAGCTCCGACTACCATTCCGTGTTCAGAGGCTGTTAATTGCCGTCGTGTGTCCATCATCGCACCGGAAACCTTTTCCCTTGAAACACGTCGTTACGAATGACATCTCCGCCAATGCACCGCCTCTCTGTAACTTACATACACTATACTACCGCCATTTTTATATGTGCATATCGCTGTCTCATGGCTTTCGTCACCTCCGTGTGATTGATGTCTTAACTGCTAATGGTATATGTTTGGACGCATGTACATGTGCGAGGTGCCGGGGCTAGCAGTGTATTTAACACTAAATTCTTCTAGAATCTACATATGTAAATGATGCTCTAAGCCCCCCCTATTCTAACTCCGACTTCTGCTGTTGCACATGGATTAAGAAGATACGCGAACTGACTGTAATAAACCATGTAAGTGGAGTAGAAAAGAGTTTGGCACCTGCAATAATTTAATTTGATAAATAAGTTAAATAAAGGAATGTTTCATTAACGTAGTGAGAAATGATAGGGTTGCTCTACCGATTAACAGAATGAAAATTCTGTCCAAAATAACAATATGATTTATTAAGACTAAACACAAAATAATAAACAAAACACATGAAACATTTACAATACATCAAATTGGCTCAAATTGGATACTCAAACAAACGCTGTGAAGGTGAAGTTGTCCCTAAACTAGAATGTGACGTTTATGACGAAGTGGTATGTGCAGCCAATTCCTTGCCACTCAAATCTTAAGAGAGACACACACAGCTAACCCAACATTAATTGCTGCTACATTAATGAGAACTCAAACAATGAACACCCAAGATAGAACAAAGTTAGAAAAGACGAACAGGCGCACTCTGCTGATCTCTGATTATCGCCTAGCAAAAATGCCTGCTTTGCCGGTGCTGCGGACGTACATTACCAAGCTGTCTTCTTAGCTGCAAGGACACGATTTGGCGTACTCGAAGCGATGGCTGGTTGCTTCGACGTCCCGTCGTGGTGATGATAATGTCGCGAGTATAGCCCGAAACAAATTGTCCTGGTCTGGTTGTTCCAGACTAAAGACTTCCTATCAATACAAACACGCCTCTGAGGGAGACGAAGAAGGCTCGCCACACAATCACTGACGGTACAGTGATTGATTTTCACAAGCGAAGTCACCCAGTAACTCCGATACAGTCAACTTTAGCCAAAACTGCCCAAGACAGACAACATAGGCCGCTTGTACGCAGAATGCTCAATTGTCAACTGTACTCGGAAAGTTACGTTGAAGTCGAAACTTCAGCAACTTGGTTAAACAGTTACAATCAAATAAAAGTATATTAGATAGCCAACGGAAGGCAGGCTGTCCAGAGCAGCGAGAGCTCAGTGTTGTAACCTACTCCGACTGAAAGGCGAGAGCCGACTACCCACAAGAGCACCCGTACAAACCGAACACAGAACATTCCCGCCCCCACGACAGTGGCCGTGGTTAACCTTTCCAATCAGCAACTCGAAAACCGGCGGAAAATTCCACTCTATTGCCGGAGCACTACCATTCCACCAATGGAGATTCTTGGCGGCAATTTCTGCGCCGATTTTGCTACGTCACGTAGCTATGCCCTGAGCAAGCCAATCACAGTTACGATTTTGCAGAAAGCGCGGCAATTTGCCCGCCACAACTGCCTGGGTACACAAGTCATTCCCACGCCTCGCTGGTAGCCCGCCAGAAAGTGTTTTCGCTAAGTTTCTGCGAAGTAACGGAACCTCTAGCCCAGCCGCTACTTCAGGCCCCTCCGAGCGTGTCTGCCGCTATTCTACAATGTCGGCGTCTGGAAAGCATTCACTCGACTCCCTCACACCCGTCGGCTTACCCTTTCAAGATCAGCAGAGCCCGCCTGTCACCGGACCACCCGGGTGACGAGAGACGCTGCGTGGGAAGCCCGCGTGTGAAGGAATAGCAACTTTTCACCGCATGCAATTAGAGAGGAAAATCGTAAGATAGAAATATGAGAGGGGGCTCATGCCACCTCTCACATGTATACTGAAAAATTGCACATTATGTTGAACTTGACCAGTAACGGTGAATAAAACATGGTATTCAAATAATAAACAGGAATATTTCACTATGTTCACGACATGTAATACTATTTAGTTTTAGTATCTCGTGACTCGTTAACACATCTACTAAAGTGCGCCGTACCGTGGGTAGTCTTAACCGAGGTGACACGTGCGACGCCCTGTAACGTAATGACAGGGGTCGGAGGGAGGCGTGGTTGGAACAGGGGAGGAGATGGGAGTGGGTACATGGGAGTTACGAGGGGGGAGGGTCGTGGTACATCATGTGTGTTCAGACAGACGATGTAGACTACTGCCAAGCATTCGAACGAAGTCGTTGTCGTCGTCTTCGTCATTAAAAAGAAGAGAGTTCTCATTATATCGGCACAGGCTGGATCACTGAAGGCGAGCGTCGCACGTGCTTTTCATAGAGAGGCGGTGACCTGGATTCTAGTATTTCCACGACTCGTGGTGGAGAACCTCTTTCCGCTTGGGAAAGCTCAAGCTTCAGGCTCTGAGGATCAGTTTTTGCAGAGAGAGACAGAGAGACAGAGAGAGAGAGAGAGAGAGAGAGAGAGAGAGAGAGAGAGGGAGAGAGAGAGAGAGCACGCAAACGCGCGCAGTTACACACACACACACACACACACACACACACACACACACACACACACACACACACACACAAGCGCGCGTGAAATAACAAGTGTGGAGTATACTTGTAGCAGAAACACTGCTGTTGTTACATGTCTCAATGGTATAGCTGCAGAGGAAACTTAGCAGCCACGGCAAGCGCATTCGCAGTAGACAGCGATTAAAGACGTACTTCCACTTAAATAAGCTACGGAGATCTCAAAGCGAGCCGCTTGGTCGACCGGAATCTGTTACCTGTATGTCCTCCTTGCATCTCTTCTGCACCCTGCGCCTTTACAGCGTAGCAACTGTAAGTACTTCACTAAAGATTTGCGTGTAATTCGCTTATTAGTACATAGAAATAACCTACCTGTCAAACGTTTTATTCGAAACAGCGTTTTCAGAATCTCTCTGATACGAGGGCAATTCAAAAGTAACAGGAAACTATTATGAAATGCAGTTAATATGTCAGGCATTTGAAACTCCCGGAAAGTGAAGATGCATGTATTGAGAAAGTTTCGACATATGCCGAAACGTTGCATGACAAGTTGAATAGGAAAGACAGGTGAAATAAAATGGCCGCGTCCCTAGCTGTGTGCACCGTAGAAGAACAGCGAGCAGTAATCCCATTGTATGGTTGGAGGGCATAAAACCCTAGATACCATTGGAATGATGTTGAAACAATGTCGAGATAGCTGCATTCGTGAGAGAAGAGTGTATGATTGGGAAGACGCCTTCAAAAGTGGACGTACGTCAGTAGCAGACGAACAACACTCTGGGTATCCCAGAACGGACGGCGAACGCGCGGACGCCATGATTTGAGAGAACCGCCGTCTTTCTGCAGAAGTGTTACCCACGGAACTGAGTACCAGCGTCAGATCCGCTCTTACCATTATTAGTGAGGTTCTCGAGTACAGTCTTTTGTGTGCGCGATGGGTGCTTACGATGCTCACTGGTGAACACAAGATGGTGCTTGTTCAGGTTGCCACATCATTTCTGGCGCGATATAACGCTGAAGTACACACATCGTCAGACGAAACCTGGGTGCATCACTACGAACCAGAAAGCAAAAAAACACCTAATTTTCAAAATTCGTCTGTCGTACCTCGTCTCAAATGATTCGACTCTTCTGTTCTGCTGCGTTCTCGCTTCCCACGCCCGGGTTCCCGGGTTCGATCCCCGGCGGGGTCAGGGATTTTCTCTGCCTCGTGATGTCTGGGTGTTGTGTGATGTCCTTAGGTTAGTTAGGTTTAAGTAGTTTTAAGTTCTAGGGGACTCATGACCATAGATGTTAAGTCCCATAGTGCTCAGAGCCATTTGAACCATTTTTTCTGTTCTGCTTTTCCCACAATCCATGTTTCACTACCATAAAGTTGTGTGCTCCAAACATACATTATCAGAAATTTCTTCCTCAAATTATGGCCTGTCTTTGATACTACTACTTTTCTCGGCCAGAAAAGCCCTTTTCGCCAGTGCTAGTTTGCTTTTGATGTCCTCCTTGTTCCGTCAGCCAGGAGTTATTTTGCTGCCAAAGTAGCAGAATTCAATAAGTTCATCTATTTTGTGATCACCACTCCTATGTTAGTCTCCCGGCGTTCTCGTTTCTGCTACTTCTCGTTACTTTCGCATTTCTTCGATTTACTCTCGATCCATATATATATATATATATATATATATATATATATATATATATATATATATATATATATATATATATACTCATAACAGTGTTCATTCCATCAGGAGATTCTGTAATTCTTTTTCACTTACACTGAGCATAAGTGTCATCAGCGAATCGTGTTAGTGATACCGTTTCACCTTGGATCACGTACAAGAAAAGAAAGCTCGCCCAATCAGCGGACAAGCGTCCTCCCTTTTCGATATTGAGAGAGGTTCTAGACAGACTGTAGACTCTATTCTAGAGCAGGCTGCACAAAGAGGGGCAAAGTTCCCGACGAGCTGGGGAACTGACCACTTCCAAAGAGCAGACACGGCAGCTGCGGCGCCAGATAATTTCAGAGAGGCGCCACGTCTCTCTCTCTCTCTCTCTCTCTCTCTCTCTCTCTCTCTCTCTCTCCCTCCTCGTGCCTGGGCGCGCCCTGCCAAGGTTCCGGCTGTGGGTGTCGGCGGCACTATTTACATTCTGGCTGGCCTGGGAAAGCAGCAGCGCAGGCGATAAATATCCTCCACTGCCGCCGCCGACGCAGACGACGATGCGCCGCCAAAAGGCCGAAACGCAACGGACGCCACCTGCTAGCACCTTCTGCAAACTGCCACCCTTCCGCCTAGTGACAGCGTTCTGTGGTTGTGAGTGTGAAGCGACAGGCCAGTCGCTCGGCGAACTAAATCCAGTCCAATTTCTGAGTAACGCTTCTAGCACGGTTCTAAGAGTACTTCGTCAGCTCCTTCGTTTATCTTTTAATTTAATCTGTCAGTGAGCAGAAATCTCGAACGAATTATTATAGAAAATGTAAAAGGTGCCAGTAGCGGTCATCCAAAACTTCCGCCAACTACAGTGACGGAAAAAAACCAAACTAGGAAGGAGGCGTGAGGCGTAGTTGGTAGGCATGTTTCTACATCTGAAAGATTATGTGTATTCAGATTTCGCACCAGTCGTACAAGAGTGGCTCTGGGGCTACAAGCAGCTGGATGTTTCTTCTGCAGTATTGCAGAAAGACTTTTGCAGGAATGTAGCCACTGTACACGGTTGCTGGCAGCGGTGGTCACGGGACTCTACGGTCGCAAGAAGACAGGTCTGTCGACGACCACGTGGCACTACCCAGAGGGAAGGCCACCATGTTCGGCATATGGCTCTGGCGCATCGTACTACATCTGCACAAACAATCTGAGCACCAGTTGGCATCTCTGTGACACATCTGTTACAAATCTAACTTCCAATGACGGCTCCGAGCCAAACGCCCTATAGCGTGCATTCCACTGACCTCAACCCACCACCGTTTGAGACTTCAATGATGTCAAGCGAGAATTCATTGGATGTCAGGGTGGAGGTCTGCTGTGATTTCTGCATCAGCGCAGTTGATGGCCTCGTGATGGTTAGGAGGCGGCCAGTTGAGGACCTGCAACCAACCTGTCCGTGTGCTCCACACAAAGTCGACCTGCACCTGGAGCTGTGGTCTGGTGTGCGCGTCCGTATGACAGCATAAGCACTCTTGTAGTTATCCCGCTCATCCTGGTTGCTAATTCGTACGTCAGTGTAGTGAATCAACCTGTTGTGCCGCCATTCATGAACAGCTTTGCAGGGGGTGTTGTCCAACAGGATAACTTACTCACATACATACGAAGCAGTAACTTGTTCTCGAAAGAACAGTTACTGTCGATGACCGTGCAGCTTTTCCCTGGAATAAATGACTGACAACCTCAGCCGCCGACAGGTGTTGTTATGCCTCGATGTGGCCAGCTGAAAATGTGTGCCCCGACCGGGACTCGAACCCGGGATCTCCTGCTTACATGGCAGACGCTCTCTCCATCTGAGCCACCGAGAACACAGGTGAATAGCGCGACTGCAGGGACTTATCCCTTGCACGCCTCCCGTGAGACTCACATTCCCAACTGTCCACAATTCTACATATGTATTGTACCTTATAGACATTTGCCCACCCACTCATTACTCGCGCTCGCTTTGGCGATTCCCGTAAAGGCTACCCAGCCATTGACCTTCGTCTGTGCGAATGCGCACAGGTTGCCCAAACTCTTACGGGAATCGCCAAAGCGTGCGCCAGTAATGAGTGGGTGGGCAAATCTCTATAAGATACAATACATATGTAGAACTGAGGACAGTTGGGAATGTGAGTCTCACGGGAGGCGTGCAAGGGATAAGTCACTGCAGTCGCGCTCTTCATCTGTGTCCTCGGTGGCTCAGATGGAGAGAGCGTCTGCCATGTAAGCAGGAGATCCCGGATTAGAGTCCCGGTCGGGGCACACATTTTCAGCTGTCCACATCGAGGCATATCAACAACACCTGTCGGCAGCTGAGGTTGTCAGTCAGTCATCATTTACTCACATACGGCTATTGTAGTCAAACATGCTCTATAGACTGTCGACACGTTGACTTGGCTTGTTCCATCGAGCTCATAGGGGACATCATCGGACAACTCCAGCGTCATCTACGTCCACAGCGTACCCCGCAAGCCGCCTAATGGTGTGTGGCGGAGGGTACTTCGTGTACCGCTAACTGAGCCTTGCATTCCAGTTCCATTCGCGAATAGCGCGTGGGAAGAATGATTGTTGGTAAGCGTCTGTATTGGCTCTAATTTCTCGAATTTTCTCTCGTCATTAAGCGAGACGTATGTTGGGGGAAGTAATGTGTTGTCCGACTCTCCCCGGAAAGTGCTCTCTCGAAATTTCAATAGTAGTAAAGCTGTCCGTGATCCACAACGCCCCTCTTGTAACGTTTGCCAGTGGAGTCTGTTGAACATGTCAGTAACGCTCTTATGCCGGCTAAACGATCCCGTGACGAAACGTGCCGCTTTGCTTCCACAAACAGCATAACCGTCCCTGTATTGAACGACCAAGCGCAACAGACATGGAGCACCATCCCACAAACTGACATCCGACACCTATGACAACACAGTGCTTGCACTCAACATTCTGGCGGTTACACGGGTGATTAATGTACCAGCATTTCACGTTTGCAGTGGATTATCTCGCCCTTACGTTAACCTGTGATCTTGCAACGTTAATCAATTAAATTTACCTCATGTATCTCAGAAATTTCATTACTCTACATTAATTATTTTGCGGTGTTGGGCATCTTTCCTTCTGGTAAACTATTTGTGGCCGAGCGGTTCTAGGCGATTTAGTACGGAACCACGGTGCTGCTACGGTCGCAGTTTCGAATCCTGCCTCGGGCATGGATGTGTGTGCTGTCCTCAGTTAGGTCCACTGCAGCTATTTTCACAGAAGCTATATTTAGCCTCTTACTTACGAAACATACAAATTAGAATTTTTGGATATGTCGAACATAAATCTTCATAAACGCACAGAATAATTACGTTATGAATTATACAGTCTTGATACGACCATGTTCTCTAGATATCCTTAGGCAAGGAAGATTTTAAGTCTACCAGAGTTGTATTTATATATTTAGGACATATATTCTCAGCTATACGTTTCGTAATTTGTCTGTAGATATACACATGTAAGACTTTTTTTTAATCTTTAATTATATACATGTGTATATTAATCATATTAATGGCTGTTTCGGAAACACTTGACAACGGCTTAACATAAAAACCGAAACTAGTAGTGGACTAAATAGAGCTCTACAGAGCAAATGGATCAAGCTTTTCATTTACTACCAAGTGCTTGTCAAACCCATACTACGCAGAAAAACTGCTGTGCTGCACTACAAAAGTGGGGCAGTGCACGATGAAGCAGGTTTTCATAACTTTCTGGCTTACCAGCGTGTGCACAGGTCCTCTTGAAAGCGACTTTGAAATTAGCGTGGGTTTCTCAAGACTCAGCGTAGGCCGAATAGGACGACGTCGACGCTGACAACATGATGCCTTTATTATAGATGTATAGGCAACCACAGAAAACCCGAGAAATCTTAAAAGGAATGGGTAAACTTCAGGAGACGGCCAGAGAGTTCCGCCACGTGTATGTGCGTGATGCGTGGATAGCTATTCCGTAGTTGTAGAAACTGATAACCATTCGTAACTGTGTTTACAGGGTGTATACGAACCGGGAGATCCGGGAAAAACACGGGAATTCTTTAGAATTCCGGGAATTTTTCATTGTTTTAGTTTTCAGCTAAATTTTTGTGATTTTGACTGGTAAGAACCAATACTCTAACAAAGGATATTACTGATCCCGCTATTGCAGAATAATACTGTAGCAACAAAACATGAACGAGAGAAAAAAAAAGAAAATAAAACTTAAGTTGCAAAGGAAATGCGCCGTATAGAACAACAAAACACAGTGCTCATACAAGCGTCTGCCAACAGCAAAGTGTGTCAAAGGCTTTAGGAAGACTGCAATGCTTCCTAACATCAAATTGCCTCCGCTGACCGTCACGTGACAAGTGTTTAAATTAGATTCGTTTGAGCAGTGGCAGGCGGCCTCTTGCGCATGCGCAGTTGAGTCACGTATGAGTAGTACCTTCTTTCGCTTCTGGTTACAGAAGTATGGTAGGGCGCCAGTACTCAATATTGCCACGGTTCGGAAGTACAGTAAATCTGGCGCTGATGCCCAGAGCAGTCTGAGTTGTGGTGGGGAGATGGATCGTCTCCACGTGACCTGTGATTTCGTTTCAGTGATTTTGTTGTTTCCTCTTAGTTTATTGCTCTCACGTTAAATGATAACAAACGGATTTTTGCGGCCGGGAGTTATCAAATGAATTAAAATACTTTCGCATTATTACGGAAGACTAAAATATGTTGTTAGTTTCAGATTTTATTTCCACCTTCCTGACAGTCAATCTTTAATCGCCTTGCAGAACAGTGAAGTTATTTTTGTCGGTTTGATAGAGAGATTTGGCTTTCATTAATCTTTTCTGTTTTATTTGAAACGAAGTGTTTAATTTCACACTATTGGCTAGTTTCAAGTGTTCGGTGCATTTCAAGTGAACGTATGGCATTATGCCATAATAACCAAACATGAGATAATACAGTACTGGTACTCCAAGAAAATTTACATACGAATCTGGACATATGTATGTGAATTTTAAGCCGAATTATGCATTTTAGCACGGTTCACGAAATTCCGATGCTCTTGTATCCTCTGATGTCTTGTTTCTTTTATGACATAATGTAAGATCTTTTAATGTTTTACGCGTACGAACATATGGGCTTCCTGCGTCATCGTAGCTGCGTAAGCGCGGTGACGCCTATTATCTGGCGCTCTCTTACAACTGGAAACGATCCTATTTCTAACAGATGGCAGGAAAATATTGCGAATGGTGGTTTGAAAAGCGTTACATTCAAACCAAATTTCCTTTTACGCAAGATGAACTATGTGCGAGAATGTACGATGAATTACTTAAATCACAAAACGTTTGACTCTCATTTAAAAATCAGCTCTTTGAGGACGACCATTTAGAAGAATTTCGAGTCCAGAAGATCAAACATTTACGTCGTTATTAAAAATTTTACTGGTACATTTATGTGATGTATCTTAAAGTGTAACAAGCGCAAAAAAGATCAACATTATATGTGGAAGCTTAGCTTCTCTTCCAGCTTATTAATCTTAGAGACCAATATTATATGTGAATGCTATGTATATTAATTTAAACCATTAACTATTCTTATCTGTGTGTTCGCGCTACTTAAGAGTGATCTTGCTATTGGCTTACTACATCACGTGTCCGTGCTGTCATCAGCTGGCGAGATCACGTGACAATGAGCTATGACTGGCTTACAGAAGCGCCTCTCAATCTCGATTTCAATGCTTCGGAAAGTGACATACGGTGTTCGGTGTAATTCCAATTTATACCTTCGTAATACGGAAATATGAAGCGTACATGTTGCTGCACATCAAAGGTCTTTCAAAACGTCGGTATATAAAAACATAAACATTCAAAGAATTGATGAGTTTTACAGTGCCGAGAAAGAGTATACGGTCACTTAACACGGAAAAAGTGTATTTTCACCCTGGAGAAAGTACACCTTTATTCGGGAAAAACCCGGGAATTTTTTTTCCTTCTCCACGTGTACACCCTGGTTTAGCATGTGATTTCTGTTGTGTACTGTGAATGAGACAGATGTATCGACATCTGTTGTTTCGAACGTAATGTCATTCCTATTAGTCCTAAATAAAGAACTAAGTTAAAATAATAGTCCGACGGAAACCAAGTTGTTCTGTAAATTTATCGATGCTGTGTGGAGCCTACGCAGAAGTTGTACTTCATCCAGTGTCATTAGTACGATTTGCAGCGACTGTCGAAACTGTTACAACTAAAACGACAGTTTACATGTTCGTACAGCGTCATTTTTGCAGTGTGTTTCGTTGGCAGTTGCAAAATCTGCCCAGCGTCAGACGCTTCCCCTTAAGACGGAGCGGCATCTGCATAACGGCGGCGAGCCGCCACCCCCCGGGGGCCCCTGCCGCCCACCGCCGCCCCACGCAGCTGCGTCCGACGCTCGAGGACACGTTTCTGCAAAAGCCCAGGACCTGTCCGCACCGGCTGCGACGCTGCTTACACGCCTACTGTGCGCGACAGGCCCCTCCCTCCATGCTAGGTCTCGCTCTTGAAAATTTTCTTTCAAAAAAGAAACTGCAGGTTTCACATTTTTCATATAGAAACGCCCTACACGTCGTAGCCAAGAACTCTAGAAAAAGTTCTGTTACATTGTTTGCTGCTGATAATAACAGATGCTGGGAGTTTATTGCTAAGTGTTTCCAATCCTTTTGAATCTTTTTTTTCGTCGATGATTTTTGAATTTATCACATAAAATCAGTCGTCATGCATGAAGTGGCAAAGATGGGTGTTAGATGGCAGTTCGACATCTTACTTTTGTAACAAGATACTGCTTCCGATGATATTCGGAATAGTCGAAATCGGTAAACTGTTTTAGGTCCATCCAATGTGATCAAGGCTATGTAAATAAAAATAAGTCAAAAACAATTCCATTTACGCCTCGGCTGTATTATAGTGTTGTAGTCTCCTTTTGGGAAATATTTTACTTAGCAACATCACAAGGAGGGATACAACGATTACTAGTTTCGACCAGTTAAATGGCCATATTCTGAGCTGAAGGTATACAGAAGGTTCCAGGTCAATGTTCGTAATATAAGGAATAAACGAAATAAATTGTTCCCTAACAGTTGTAAGGGTACATGCCATATAATAGACTGCAGTGTCTTCATCAGTTATTAATGCGACATGCTTTGTCACAATTATGCTTGCAATTCCAAGCTGTCAAATGAAATCGAATAAAATATACGACAACAATCCACAGCTATCGAAACACGTACCTCTGTAGTTACATATATGCGCTATGCACCATCGCATTGTGCCGTACAACGGATACATCATGAGCCACTGTGTCTGTTGACAAAAGCGGAAGAAGATCTAGGCCACAGCAACAGGAACACTGACCAGTACTGTTTGTACCGTGCTATTGTTCCACTGAAGCTACCGCAGCTGATGGCACTTCAGTAAACATACAATATTTTCACAGAGTGAAACAACAAAAACTAAATAAAAAGTGCAGTTCTTTAAAAACAGATCTGGTGTTCTTTCCAGTGTTTTGCACGTAAAATTTTGCTGCGCAGGTAGTCAGAGGTGATGGCGTAGGTGATTCGACATTCAGATAGTACAATTTATCTCATTAAATGTGCAACTGTTTAACGTGAATTGACACGCTACATGAGACAGTAGTACGTTTAAAACTGTAAAAATTGTATATAGTACGCTTGGACAGAAATTTTAATTTTTGTATATGATCATTTGTTTCACACGCCAACAGGATAAATTTAGCTTGAAGTGGAAATAGCACTTTGCTCAGTTCCAAAAGCACGAGAGCCAGCCGTGTACATGATACGAGACAGGCTCAATACTCTCAGATTTCAACATGAATCTAGTAATTCCAAATATAGCAGATGCTGGCAGTTGTGAATATTACAGAGATATTAGTTTAATGGGCCTTGCTTGCAAAATAGTGGCATGAATTATTTGTGGAAGGTTGGAAAAATTATTCAGTAACTTTTTTTGCGCTTAAATTTCTCATGCACCTTTCCCTTGATTCACATTATTCCACTTTGTTCCTGACCGCGTCTTGCTATTTCAGAAATCGGTTTAATTTTCACGCACGTATTTTGGGATCGTTTAGGTTTTTGGACATTGTCTGTAAAAGCCGATACATTCAACTACCTTAAGCGATTTGATTCTGGGTCATTGACAACTGCACTCGACGTGAAATGGGGGGGGGGGAGGGGGGGGGGGAATTGTCACCCAACCAGGCAGTGGGTGAGCTGCTCCATTACCAACAATCCAGGACCAAATTGCTGTAGACAGTTCAGTGTATTACATTTAATACAGTGTACAAAAAAACAAAAGTGATCCCAAAATACGTGATTGCGGAACTTAAAACGATTTTTGAAATAGGTGGACGTGAAAAGGGACAAAGTGATATCATTTGGATGAAAGCTGAGCGCAGAAAGTTGACGATTGTATCTTGCGCATTTGGAACTGGGAAAAGTGCTGTCGCCCCCTTCAAGCGATGTTAATCCCACAGGCGTATGAAATAATGTGCGATGCAGCCAATATCGAGAGTGTAACCTCTCTCTCTTTCTTTCTTTCTTCAGACCATGGACTCCGTTCTCGTGTTTGCCGAAATCGGTTTTAAACAGGGCGTTACGGTGAACATGTGCAAGTTAACAGGAATACGAAAAGAATGGTTGAATAATTTGAATGTTTATTCTTAGTGTTAATTGCCTATACATAAATCGTGAAATCGTTAAGTTTCGCTGTGATTAACATATTACATACAAAGGGTGTTCCGAAATTCCGGTTACAGATTTGTAGAGGGGAGTGAGTACATTATATTTTGAATAGCAACAGTGTCCGGAAACGTACCGTTTCCCTTCTACATCGGTTTCAAGTCAGATGATTAACTCATCCACTTCTGCTTGAGGAACTGAATTAGGCGTGACGCAGTGCAGTTTTTAGGTAACAATTCGAAAGGAAACGTAACGAAACATTCATATATCACTTAAGCACGTTTGTTTTATTAATACTTAACCCTAATGCGCTGTACGAACAGTCTGCTGTATTCCAGAATGATAGTCTGCTGTATTCTTTATGGCTTTGGAATAATGCAAACACGTAATGTTCAAGTTTTAGTGCTTCAGTTCCTCAAGCAAAAGGGGATGAGATAAACACCCGAATTGAAACCGTCTCGGAACGGAACGGTACTTTTCGGACATTCCTATTGAAAATATTACATACTCACACCCCTCAACAAGTCTGTAACGAGAATTTCTGAACACCCTGAATTTCAAGTATGCGTATGTAAAAGGACTGTCCTATATTATCTCTGCCGAACACATTTACCGTCTACTATTCGAACATGATAGACATAAGGGCCTTAAGATCCCCAGTTCTAGAGACACAGTAATCCTTGTATTTAAAAAAAAAGTAAAATTTTACCTTCAATGTTGTGTGTATGTTTATTTTTTCTAGCTTTAGAATTTACAATTAACCGGAGATTTTGTCACGACCAAAATCAGTATCTGCACTGTTTCCTGTAGATTACCTTTGTCGTCACTGTTAGCTGAAGCGGGGACCTGTTATCAATACTCACGTTTGACGGCCTGTCTTCGTGTACACGACTGAGTTGTGTGACATTTGGCGTGTCGTGTTCCAGGATGGTGCGCATCATCGCGGACGAGTTCCTGACGGAGGAGAGGGACCGGAAGTACTACGCCGATCACTACACGTGCTGCCCGCCGCCCCTCTTCATCCTGCTCATCACGCTCATAGAGGTGAGCGACACGCTACATCACGTTTCTTAATCCTTGGGTTTTTAGCTGTCACCTATTACTTCTTCCCCCCTCCCTGCCTCCCCCCCTCCCCCGCCAATCTTTGTTGATGTGAAAAATGCGCAGTTAGCAATCCCCCTATAACTGGGGTTGGAGGGGGGGGGGGGGTGTAAGTCAGTTCAAGGGTCAGAGAAAGCCTACGGTATAAGGATGGCGGTTATCATTGAAACAATCGGTTTTCGGTTATATCGTTTTCTTTAACGCCAGTTTAACCATACTATTAAAACCGCTCACATAACCTGTTTCTGAAATAACCGATTTCCTGTTCTTTATTGCTATTACTTCCTGCAATAAACATAGAAATCGAACGAAGACTGCAAATTTTTGACCCCCACAATTTCAAGTCACATACTGTCAAAACATAATAATAAACAGGCGAATGAAAGAAAGTTCATCCACCGTTTGCAGCTTTTCTCGAAAAGTGAAAAGTGGCTGAGTACAAAAAAAAATAAATCATCAGTATTCTCCTACTGATCCTAAATTTTTTGAAGCTCTGCTCAAACACCGTGTTGTATTCGGGGATCATAGCAATATTTCGACCTTAAGAATAGTTAGTGCTAAAGTGTCAAAACTGAGTTTATTTGTCCGCTTTCAGGGGCTAAAAGCAGGTAAAGGCATGTTATGTAGACGCAGGCAGCAGATCAGCTGCTTTATATTTTTATTGTAAAGTGAGTGAACTGTGAACTGTCAAGTAACTGTGAACTGTCAAGTTTTAAGTTTTCTCCTTATATGGTGTCACAAGTTGGTTCTGCCTCCTCTTATTCATTGATACCGCGCTTCGTAAAATCACTTCCAGACTGTGAATGAATGGTGCTGTTCTGTAATAACAACTGATGTCCGACGACGGAGCAAGTCTTGCTCACTACCTACCATCTAATAGGCCACACCACACGGTAACAAGTACATTGTCTTAAGAAGTGCTGTACCAATTCTTATGCCATGTGTTCTTACTAGTTTCTGTTGGCGTTGTTATTCAAATAACACTATTCGCTTTTCTCATTTTCTATAAAAACGCAGTATTTCAAAGCAGTGCAAATTTTACGAACGAAAATTACCCGTTCTTGAAAAAAGGTGTTTACAAACGAAATAATTTAGCACGGTTGCTATGGCTAATTGATATTTCGGTTTTTTAACCGGTTATTAGTAAGAAAGAAAAACGCCTGTTATAACTCTGACAAAACAGATAAAAATACCGGTTATTCAGAACAGAAATATCGGTATTGGTTTTAACCGACTGGTGTATCACATCCCTACTACGGCATACCACCTCTAAGACGACCGTGCATAGTAAAGCATTGTGGTGTTCAGAACAAATCTTCCGAATATTTGCTGCTGCAATAAGCAGAATAACTCCGGTCGCGCTTAAGAGACCCTCGGTGTTTGTGATGGGCGGTGTGGCCTAATCCGTAAGGCGGTGCTGCGTTGCCAGGCGGCATCCTGCCACTTGAGTCGTCACCGACCCCACCCTCAGGCGTGAACGCCAAAATTAGTCTGTTTTCTTTAGCGCTAAAAAGGCCTTTGGGATGGAAAATAAGATATCGACAGTATACACCTATACGAATTGTCTGTAATACTGTACGACTCAGTAACAACCAGACTACAAATCCAGAGGTTCAGGGTTCTATGTACATTCTGCCCAGCTACTGTTGCTGTTACCAATCACCCCTTAGCAAATATATGTGAAAAATGCCGTTTCGAACAGTTGCTCGGAGTCCACGATAAACTGTAGGTCGCACCCCTCTCCCTGCCAGTAATCGTCTGGGTATGTCAGTTCGAAGGTCGGATGTAGGAGAGAACAGGCCACCTGCAGTAGGACCATGCCTAGTAAAATCGTCTACGTTCAGATCAACCTTCGAATTAATGACAGCATTCAGTGAAAAATACTAAAATATTCTTCTATCGCTCGCTGAATATGGCCACTCTGAATATTGAGCGAGATCCATTTCGTGACTTAAATCACATTTATATATTTTTTGAATCCTCATTTGACTCAGTTTATTGAAGCAGTTGCCAACAGCTTGATACATCTGTAACTTAATATATACTAGTACTGAGAAATCATAAATAGGGTGAAATATCATTCAATACTATTTTAGTGTTTACATAGGCATGTTACTTAAAGTTAAAAAGGCATAACAACCATAGATAAAATATAAAAAAGAAATCAACAGAGATTAAGGAGCATATCCCTAGAGAGTACAGCCTTCATACGACGACAGATAGTACATCAAAGTTCATATACACACATTACTGACTCCTCTGAAGTATTTTGTACATTTTAGTATGTGACAGACATGCGTAGAAGAAGAGGTGCACTTGCTGGAAGGGGAACCTCCAATTTCGCAAGGTTTCGCAGTAAACTCTTTCTCTGTGCTTCGAACAAACTGCAGTAAAACAGAAAGTGCTTTACACCTTCTTTCTTGTGAATGAAAGAATTACCCTTGATGCCTAGCCGATGTAATTGGGAGAGAGTTCAACCATTACTGGAACGCATTAGAATGAATGTAGTTACATGCTTCCTGCTAGCCGTAAATTTTCGAAAGCAGGAGGAGCTTCTAATTACTGGTCCGATCACAACGCAGTATTGAACTTTATGATAGACTGAAAGACTCCAATAATATTCCCTTTCTTCCTCGTCCAGTTTACTTGAGAGGAGGTAGACTGTGCCAGGAACACTGACGTTCTTCTCCAGTAGGTCGTGCTTGCCATTGTAAACCAATCCACATGAGCTGGAACCCATAGAAAGGAGATCCTCACACCTCTTCGTTTATTTGTCAAGGATCCTCGTATAATATGTAATATTTGGACATCCGCTGTACTTTCCCACACTGGGTTCCCAGTACTATCAGCTGGAGCCTGAGCCTCACATGAGGGCCAGATTTGAAAGCTTCTCGTATCGCTATTGCTCCCGCAATAAAAAACTGAACCGGACAAAGATGCCACATTTTCGACATTATGAGATGAAGATTGCCTCATTTCTCGTAGGAAGGTGATAATCGGCTGGTAGGTTGGTGACCTAGTGGTCAATTCTGAATCACATAGTGGTGTCCGGATACTTCTGATTAAATAATGTAAATCTGACACGCTACTATTCCCATGCCTGTTGTTATGCCATGGAGCGATGCATGGTCACCGACGAACACCTTACCAGTGGTAGAGGCTGAACCTCCGCTGTATGTTCGAAGGCAGGTTAATTTTCTGACCAAGACGACTTCGAACATACAGCGGAGGTTCAGCCTCTACCACTGGTAAGGTGTTCGTCGGTGACCATGCATCGCTCCATGGCATAACAACAGGCATGGGAATAGTAGCGTGTCAGATTTACATTATTTAATCAGAAGTATCCGGACACCCCTATGTGATTCAGAATTGACCACTAGGTTTCAAAAGACAGACCCACCAGTAAAAAAGGAGGCGAGACGTATCGTATTGTCAGCAGTAAAGTGAAAACTCCAGACTGGTTCGGTTAGAAGAGCTCATTGACTTCGGACGTGGACTACTCACGAGATTTAACCAGCGTAAAAAGAATCCATCAGGGACATTGCAACCGCCCGCATCTCGTGGTCGTGCGGTAGCGTTCTCGCTTCCCACCCCCAGGTTCCCGGTTTCGATTCCCGGCGGGGTCAGGAATTTTCTCTGCCTTGTGATGGCTGGGTGTTGTGTGATGTCCTTAGGTTAGTTAGGTTTAAGTAGTTCTAAGTTCTAGGGGACTGATGACCATAGATGTTAAGTCCCATAGTGCTCAGAGCCATTTGAACCATTTTTTGGACATTGCAACCCTACCGTAACTGCCGGAGTAGACTGTTAGCGATATGACTGTGAGATGGAAATGCGAAGAAACACACAGCTAAACCAACATGGGGCAGCCCGCATGTAGTAACGGACAGATACTGTAGACAAATGACTCGTGAGTTAGAAAGTCCTACCAGCAGAGCAGCTAGTACAGTGGTCCAGCATCCACTCATAAGCCATACATTTCTTCAGTCAGTGTTTAGCGACGTTTGGGGTGATGTAAAGAGCGTCACCACTGAATAGTGAATAGCTGGAAACGATTGATACAGAGTGATGACTCGCACTGGACCCTGCGCGAATACGGCGGAAGGGTTACGGTTCAGCGAATGCCTGGAGAAGACACGCGTCATCCTGCGTAGTGCCAACAGTGAAGTACCGATAAGGTGGTATTAAGGTATGAGATATTTTTCGCGGCTAGGGTGTCGTCTCTTTATTGTGCTTGAAAACAGCTAAATGTGTAAGGGTGTGAACATACATTTCAGCATTGTGTACTGCGTACAGTAGACGAACAGTTGCGTAACAACGATTCATTCAGGAAGACAGTGCACCCTGTAATAGATAAACATCTATGAGGCAATTATTTGTGGAAAATAACATATTCGAAATAGTTTTATGTAACCAGAGTCCCTGAATCCATTGGAAGACCATTAGGTTGACTTAGGAAGTCGATGTCGCTGTGGACCCATAGCATCCAAACATCACTATCGTCTCTGGTTTCGGCTCTTAAGGAAGAATGGGCTGTCATTCCTCCACAGACTTTCCGACAGCTCATTAAAAGGGTCCCCAGGAGAGTTAAAGCAGTCATAAAGACGAACTGTGTCACACCTGATATTAATGGTCACTATTGTCCGGATGCTTTTGATGATGATGATGATGATGATGATGATGATGATGATGATGATGATGATGATGATGATGATACTTGGTTTGTGGGGCGCTCAACTGCGTGGTCATCAGCGCCCTACACAGTCCTCCCAATTTTTTTTTACACAGTCCAATCTAGCCAATGTCACGAATGATGATGACGATGAAATGATGAGGACAACAGAAACACCCAGTCTGATCGTATATTGTATGAAGTGCACGCTGTTGAGGATTTCATCGTTACACCGTATTGTGTTATGTTGTACACCATTGCCGTGAGCCTCCGTCACTAGTGGAGTGGGTTTCGCGCGGGGTCGCACGACGCCCTCATTACTTGCACCAGTAGTTAGCAGTCCTCGCCGTGTCGTAATGTTGTCTCGCTACCACGAGGGGTGAGAGGAATGTTTAATAAAGGCCGTGGTCTGGCGTCGCCGCGCGCGCACGCACTTGCGTGACAGGCGCAGCGGTGCCTGGCGCTGCCGGCTGCCTCCCTCCCGCCCTCCACACTTTGTGCCGTGCCGTGTCGTGCCCTGCCTACTGCCCAAACTCTCACCACGGTAACGACTTCCTGTTAACTATACCCCCAACAACCAGCCGCTGGCTACACTTCCTCCGCTGGCGCCTCTCCTCTATAGAGTCAAGTCTCACTGCTCTTGCAAAGCTGCCGCACCGTGAAGGAGAGAGCTGAAATGAAATAATTTTAGACCACGTATGTTCTCAATTAAAACATCAAGACTTACTGATATACACGGTCTAGTCACATTAATACGACCACCGCCTGCTTTCGAAGTCAACGTGTAATAACCACTCACAGATGGCAGGTGGCAGCATCAGCAGTGGACTGTATATGAAACATCTTGGGGGGACAAGGAAATCAGTGCAGCCGTGGTCATACTGCGTAAACGGAGCGAATTACCCGACATCCGAATGGGCATGATCATTGGCTTTCGGGCCAAGGCTGTGGAAGCATTCCCGAAATGGCTAAGTCTGTAAACTGTTCCCGTACTGCAGTGATTAAAGTATAACGTGCACGTCAAAATAGCGCTGTCTAAAACCGGCACTGAAGCAAGTGTCGAACACCATGGGCTGTAAATGACAGGGTGAACGACGCCTGCGGAGACGTGTAAGGGCCAACAGATATGCAACTGTTGAATGTGCGCGCCAATACCGCACTAAGTGCCAGCATGTGGCATTTTCAGATGAATCACGTTTCATAATCTGTCAGGGAGATGTCCGTTTGCGTGTAAGGCGTGGAACGTCTGAAAGCAAACACCCTGCAGCAATCGTCAAAGCATTATGTTCTGGGGAACGTATTCCTGGCTCCATGGGTGACTTCGTCGTTACGCATATATCCCTGGGGACCATGTCCAGCCTTAGATGCATTTTTTCCCCCTCGAGGCGGCGCCATCTACCAGGACGACACACCATCGTGTCACACAGCTCGCAGTGTACGTGTCTCCAGGAGCTCCACGATGAGTTTTACTCCCCTGGTCACCAAACTCCCCGGATTTCAACCCAGTTGAGATTCCGTGTAACCTCCTCGATACGGCTATTCGCACGATGTATCCCCAACGTAGAATCCTAGTGCAGACGGCCTCCGTGTTGAAGTCGGCATGACTCCACAACCTTGTAAGTACCTTCCAGAACCTCATCGACACTCTTCTTGCGCGTCTGCGCAGCAAAAGGTGGTTATTGGGATTTCTGACATGGGGTCACACTAATGTAACTGGACAGAGACTGCAAACAACTTGGAATACCAGTTGAGCGGAATATATGTTGTCTGGGAAAGAGGAATGTAAATCAAGGGTAAAGGACCGTAGCCGAATTAAAGCAGACGGTGCTCAAGTAATTAGATTAGGAAAATAGACGCGTAAAGTAGTTGTTGAATTAGTACAGGTGGCCACAAGAGGGAGGTATAAAATGCAGACAGGCAATAGCGAGAAAGGCATTTCAGTGAAAGAGAAATAGTTAATACCTCATATAAATTTATCTTCAAGGGAGCCATTTCTGAAGTTACATGTATGGAGTGTAGCCAGAAGAGAAATGAAAGTGGGCGATGAATTATACAGGCAGAGAAACTTTTGAAATGCCGCACCAGATAAGAACGCTGAAGATCAGCTGGATACATCGGGTGACTGATGAGGAACGTACTGTCTTGGTAAGTGATACTATGGTTTAATAGCAGAAATGGGCTGAGGAGCGGAAGTGGCAGATGGTTGTGGGGGCGCAAATACTTACTAGTAATCCTAGACATTTATTACCGGAGTGTTTTGTACTCGGTTACAATAACGAAATATTAAGTGAAGCTATACCAAATGATTAATATCAAAATCAACGCAACATAAGAACCATTATCATTAAATCAGAAAAACTCATAAGTCATCTTATTCGGGTTGAGAGCTCCTGCTGACGTTTTCTCCGTGTCGTGTATTAAATTTGGGCTATCCTAACTACGGTTTATGGGAAAACACAAGTATACCTTTTTTTTATTTACCCAAACACGATTTGAGACTTGTATGTCATCTTCTGTGGGTGCAGACTTATTTCTGTACCAAGTATCACGCGAACTTCATGGTTGTTTTGCAATTTTACCCCTATACATTATAACATGTGCATTGTTTCTGGTGAGTATTGTGACATAAGTGTTTGCCAAAATACAGTTTTTAGTAAAGTACGTGAGGAGGGAAAGAAAACGTGATATGGAATATAAAAATCGATTTGGAAAACGGCAATAGGAAAAAAGAAAATGGAGCAGATGTGCACTACTGGACGGAATATTTAAGTACGCAGACATACGCAAAAAAACTACTCTCGAAGAGTATTTCAAAATTCAGCAAATTTTGTTCCCGAATACATTGAGATGAGGTATTGTCAAAACGCTAAAAAGTCATAAAAACCATCAGTTTTCACAAGTAATGTAATTCCAGTCGAGCAATCGAAGCAAAGTGAACAAAATACAAAATCGACGTTGAACGAAGTATCAGACTGACGGGAGAAGAAATATAGGTGCGAAAAATGTCTCTGTAGACAAAAAAGAAATACGTTGTCTTTTGCGTAAGGGGGAGTGTACAAAACCCAAATTGATCAGAAAAACGTTAACTGGTTCAATTTTAACTAAATTCTCAGATCAGTACTGTTAAGTCCTCCGAATATTCAGAACCTATGATTCAGTTAACAGCAGAATAAAATCACTTTACGAGCATCTGTAGAATAACTGAGCAGCAGCTCGAACTTCTCCAAATACTGAAAAGGAAGAAAATAGAGCGTAACCAAAACGAAAGTAACATGCTCGGTAAACTTGAGGATGCACTCTTTGAATTACGGTGCCTAACTATGCAGGGTGGCACACACAGGCAGTTCAGTGCCTGAACAGCAAAGCAGAGCTTCAGTTGGGAATTTGAGACGTGCGGGGCGCGCAACGCAAGGCGCAGTCACCGCCTGTGGACTCCAAGCACAGACTTCTCGGACATCAGGACAGCTGTGGCCGGTCAGTGCTCCGCTGTCTGCGTCTTGTCCTCCCACTCAGCCGCCAGTCGTCTTCCTCGGTTGTTGTGCCGAGTGTCTGCGTGTTCGCCTCCTCCCTGTCAGATTCAATACGGTCGCTCTGGCCGCTCACCTCATAGATACCGTTAGCGCCAACAGCGGCTACACGCCCCCTCGCCGCAGCGGGGAAACTCCTGGAGCTCTGGCTCCACTTTCTGGTAGGGGCGGAGTGCAGCAAGTTGACCTGCAGTAGCAACTCATTCGTCTCGGTTTCGCTACTTTTCTGTTAAAGCAGCACCTCATTTAGCCTCACGAGGATAGTAAGCCCCGTTTCAACCCTTCCTACCGCAGAAAAATCTGACGTGGTCGCTATGAATCGAACCCAGTACTTTATAGTCGGTTCCCAGCAGCGCTAACCACTACACCGCCAGACCTAGGATATGTGCTACATGGAAAAATGTTTGGGAAGATGCGGTAGTATCATGGAACGCAAGTAGTGATTAATAAATATTACGTAAAAGCGTCCACTCACCACGTAACTTGTGCACTTGGTGCCCAGTCGTGGAGGCAGGCTTGTTTCTCGTGCATCAGCCTGCGCCAGTTGATTCTGCCCTGTCATCCGACTGTGTCCATGCAGTGGGTTCAGTTATAACTGAACGACGAATTTCAATGGAATTATGGACTTTGATGGTTATTCACTGTCAACTTCGTGTGTTAATAGCGGCATTTACGATAGCTGCAGCATGACTACTAACGGGGGTGGGGTTCCTGTGGTTGGCCTGAGCGTTGAGCAAACTGGTTGAGCTACAGGCTGATCGATCATCCATAGAACTCGTTAAGTAAGTGCGCCGTGCCTCGAGACGAGCTGAGGTTCCGCGTTCCGTAAGCAGAGTTCACGACGAAGACGTCGCATTTGAATGACATAGAATGCATGCTAAATGCATTTTGGCCGCCTATGTACATCGTTCATCTCTAAAAATTGACCAGGTGCGAATAGGACTCGCGCATTGACGGTTCCGTACAAACTTAATTATTTGTACAGACACTTCATCCATTCCGGGAATTGAGGATATTGACGATTTTTGTCTCTTATCGACATTGATACTGTAAGATATTCCAGGGATTCCAAGGTTTCCGAGAATGTCTCAATTTCAAGTTTCAAATCGGATGACAAATGACAAAAGAAATATTTTTCGTAATATGTAATTACAAATTAACAGTTAACGGATTTTTTTCTACTTTTACAGTTAAACCTTGCCTCTTGTCAAACTTTTCATGATTCTAGGGCAAAGAGACGTACCCTGCAGGTTTTGATGAGTGAGTTTGAGTATCAAAATATGACATGAATGGCTATATCTTTTGAATGAATTGACTTAGAAGCTTCAAATTTTTATTCTGTCAGGGGACCATAAACCTTAATACATGCCATGAATTTAGACTTGATACGTGTACTCATTTCTGAGAATACAGGTAGTCGGACTTTTCGTTCTTAAGAAAAACAGTCTGACAGACGACAAAGCGATCTTATAATAGTTCCCTTTATACGTGCTTAGTCACTGAACTCTAAAAATTCGAGTGGCGAAACAAAATTCCTTTGTCTGAATGGTGTCTTTGTTTCTCCACTATCATTGGTTCAAGGTCTCGGTACCTCGATCGTTTATGAAAGAGGTTTTTAATGGTAAACCCTGTATACTGCAGATGGGTCACGGCTCACCTTGACAACGTGACAGTAGCTAGAGGCCAGGCAGAAATATATAACGTCTTTCATTAAGAGTGAGACTTTTAAAATAACAAAACTCAACGTATCGAAGTAAATTGTGCTTTAGTTTGAAGCTTAGACATTGCAGTTACGTTCTGAACAAAATATTGTCCCCCGCGGCTTTGAATACACACATGCACGCGATGGCTCCAATTGTTAACGACTCAGTGTAACATTAGTGGCGTTATGTTTGTGACTGGCAGATGAATGTTGGCCTCCAAATATTCCAAAGTTGTGGCTTGTCAGCATAGACAGCGACTTTGACGTACGCCCAAAGAAAAACACCCACGGGTGTTAAATCACTCGACCGTGTCAGCTGCGTGACACGTAGCGCCATCAAGCTGGAACTACATGTTTCCAATATGTATGGTCTCAAGATCTGGCTAGAGAAATTCGCGTAACGTGCATCTGTAGCAGTTTCCACTGACGATAACGGTTCGTCTCTCGTCATCTCGAAACAAATAAGGTCCAGTGACGCCGCCACGTCATAAAACTCACCGCACAGTAAGTTCTCGTGAAAGACATCTCATGAACAATTTTCTCTCTTTGCAGAGCCACTACGACAAAGAAGCACTTGGTCTGAGATTAAGATTTTTTCCACTGAAAACAGGATCAGATTCCACCCGTTGCACGGTCCAGTCGGCGAAGTCACGACGCCATCTGTGATCGTATGGCTTCATGTGATCAGTCAATACAACTTTGTACGGATACAGGCCCAAACTATTTACCAAGATTCTCCAAGTTGATGTTTCGGATAATCGCAAACGTCGAGATCGTCTTTTGAAACTTACACATTTGGCTTTACATCAGTACTTACACTACGCTGGTCCGCAGCAGGTGGGACTGACGGATGACACCGAAAAAGTACAAAGAAGGGCAGCTCGTTTTGTATTATCGCGAAATAGGGGAGATAGTGTCACAGACATGATACGTGAACTGGAGTGGCAATCATTAACACACAGGCGTTTTTCGTTGCGACGGGATCTTCTCATGAAATTTCAATCACCAGTTTTCTCCTCCGATTGCGAAAACATTGTTGGCACCCACCTACATAGGGAGAAATGATAATCACGATAAAATAAGAAAAATCAGGGCTCGCACAGAAAAATTTAAGTGCTCGTTTTTCCCGCGTGCCGCTCGAGAGTGCAACGGTAGAGAGACAGCTTGAAGGTGGTTCATTGAACCCTCTGCCAGGCACTTTATTGTGAATAGCAGAGTAATCACGTAGATGTAGTGCTGGGCTCTAGTGCTGCTATACTGTCCTCACTTTGCGCCTTACGTTGTCTTCTGCCTTCTGGTCATTTGGTGCGGCGTACAGCATCAATAGAGAAACGGTGATTGCGTTCCAATTATCTGGTGAGCAAACGATGAGCACCCAACACTGAGCTCCCACAATGGTAAACATTTTAATGATTTCTAAACGTTCAGGAAGGGTGAGTCGTTGCATCATAAAACTGCAAATTATACTGGATATTTTCACACCTGGAAGGCACATAGAAAATATTAGACACTGGAAATTACAGTTCTAATCAGTATGTCTCAATGAAAGGTCCTTTAAAAGAGATCGTATACTCACTCTCGCCAACCCCAGCCCTCCAAAATTACAATACAATAATAGCATAGGATTGTAAAAGAGTAGGAAGAACAGTACAAAGCTGTCGAGAAGGAAATTTGTGCCACGTGCTTCGCCCAGGCTTGTAGACTGGATATGTGGAGATGTTGATGGAAGCAGGGCGCAGACGGCTGCATGTTGCCTCCTCACTAGCCGATTGGCTACCGAATTTGGAGTTGATGGTCACAAATGGTGCAGTGTAGAGTGAGTGTGTATTTCGATACGGCGCTTCGTCGCCACTCGGGTACCGCCACCGCAGCGGCCGTTAAAATAACCCGGTGTGTCTGCGGCGCGGGCCTTGAGCGGCGTCCAGCTGACAGAAATACACGGCGGCGCCGTCTCGTGACTCAGCAGGGTGACACCGCGGCCGGCAGGGTTGAGGAGGCGCCAGCGGGGCACCCTCCCTTTGTCCCCTCTGTGGAGCCAGCAGCGCCCGACCACTTCCAGCAAGTCGGAATCCTGGAGTAGTGGTTGTCGGATAAGGACGTGTATCAAAGGGTAGCGGGAGTGTGTGGGGGTGGGGTAGTTTGAGAGATTCAAATTAAGTTATGCGTTTTCGAAATATGACGGTCGCATATCTCGCGAGACGTAATACAAAATTCGTGGCTCACAAGAGTGAGTGAGTGAGTGAGTGAGTGGGGAAGAGTGAGTGAGTGAGTGGGTGAGTGAGTGAGTGGGTGGGGAAGAGTGAGTGAGTGGGGAAGAGTGAGTGAGTGAGTGGGGAAGAGTGAGTGGGAGGGTGAGTGAAGCAGTCAGTGAGTGATGGAGTGGGAAGAAGAGTATAGAAGATGGAGTGTGTGGGGGAAGTTACATGTCCTGTCTCTAATTCAGTTAACCAATCACAGAAAAAGTAAACAACTTGTAACCTCTGCCCCAGACTGACATATGGCGAGAAGATGGTTCGAATGGCTCTGAGCACTATGGGAGTTAACATCTGAGGTCATCAGTCCCCTAGACTTAGAACTACTTCAACCTAACTAACCTAAGGACATCACACACATCCATGCCCGAGGCAGGATTCGAACCTGCTACCGTAGCAGCAGCGCAGTTCCGGACTGAGGCGCCTAGAACCGCTCGGCCACAGCGGCCGGCTGGCGAGAAGATAAGCACATTTGGTTTATGAACTTGCTGCCTTATTATCAAGATAGTTTCGTGATGGTCGTCGCAAATCACAAAGGCCGAAGACGAAGATAAAATACATTTATTGCTCTGCTACTTGTGCTGTTAAGAAGGAAAATTCACAGCTGATACAATATCTCCGTGACGATGTACGTTTAGCACTACTGCTACACGTAATTTAGCCACAATATCTTTCGTAGCAAAATACAACAGACCGTGCAGTCTTTGTCCTGTCGTGACCAACACGTTTACCACAATGTTGATCTCCTCACTGTGTGTGTACTACCTAGGCTCATTGCCACACACACACACACACACACACACACACACACACACACACCATTCTCTCAGGTGGCTGATATTATTTATTTAAGTTACGAATTCCCAAAAGAAAATGTGAGAACCACATATACGAAAATCTCCATTAGGAAGCGTTACAGGAAACTCGCTGGGCAGGTGTTCATCTTCTCTGTGGAGGCAAAGAATATCGGATAAGGAACTGGCCGACACACAAATCCAGAAAACTGTCTTGTCCAAAGATGCCTTGAGAAAATACACAACTCGGCAAAGCTTGCAATCTTGTTCCAGTCTGCTTCCTTCTCGTAAACATTTATGTGATGCCTCCTCATTTCGTTTGCCCGAAGGATCTATGTGATGACCAGGTCGGACCACCGATAGTGTCGACGATTGGCTGCTGTTGGCAATAAGTAGTGCCTTAGAACACAGACGGTGACATGTGGGGTACCAAGGCTGTTTGGCAATTGGTATGCGTCAAACTAAAGCTGTGGTGATACTAACGACTTTGGGGATTTCGTTACGGAAGTCAAAAACATTCTAGGAAAAGACGCAGAACTGGCAGAAGGCATACCGCCGTTCGTGCGAAAGGCGCTACGGCAATGGCCTGCTGCTAGGAAATTATTATCGAAAACTCAGTGGGCATTTCGAAAGTTATGTACTGTGCTCCGAGACGCTCTGGAGATTCCAGCTACACTAAGATTGATGTAGGCAGCCTTCACGTAGTGTGTTTTTTAGGAGGCTGTCCTTCAACAGCTGAGAACCTGCCCAGACTGCTGGACACGGGCCGATAGGAGTACGTCTATCGGGAGGTTGTGTTACGTGTTTGTGTCAGCGAAGTGAACATGCTGAGTGACGGCGGTGTGACGTATGTCAGTCGGCTTCGCGGAACGACACTCAGACACAACAGCGTCGCTCTTCGTTCTCCAAACGTTCAGAGACCAAGCTTTGTACCACTGGTAACCGGTCCTACAGGCCCAACGACGTCCTGTCTTCCCTTCATTTCAGGCATCAAATCAACTGCACAGATATGCATGTCCCCAAAGCATTGGGCATCTGATACCCTGAGCGGTCAAAAATTACCAGAGCTATACTGAAGAATTACGTTTTAAGCACAGAGACGTTGCATGACGCACACATCGAAACATACATCTTTTGTTTGATTATTATTCTAACACTGAACGAGAAATGAGTAAAGAAAATTGTCTTAACACGGCGGCGATTAGAATCTAAATGCTGTTTCTCGTTAATACTATGACTGGATGCAGGAATATACAGTAACAGCGATGTTCATCTGAATAAAATTTAAGAAAACCGTGGAAAACCTAAATTAGAGTAGTTCATGATAACTTGAATCTACGAAATAGTGCAGTGCGTTAAACACAGTGCCCTCTCATTCGATGAAGCTACTGTATATCCCTGTTAAGTCTGAAGAAATTCTCTCTCCTGTAGAAACGGGTTCTACGAGCTACTTCGCGTACAGTTGGTATACCAAAGTAGACACGAAGATATCTTACTCGTACCGGTAGTTTGATGTTGCTCTTCATGCAGTGTTCAAATCGGACTTACTTCGTATGAACGTTACCATTCGCCTTATACTGCTCTTTTTTTCTTCAGCTGTTGTGTTTCCATTTTGACTTTTTAGAATTTTACTACTCAGCATCAGTTTGTAAAGGCAAGTGTCCGGATCTCTAGCTGATTGTATATGTGGGGACCATTACATGAAAGTCAAGTGATAAGTTGAACTTTACGGTAGGTCATGGGTGGCAGAGAGTGATTTTTTACTAGGTCTTGCCATGTATGGAAGAGATTAATTTTTATTAAAGTGTATCAGTAGAGGACTTTGTGATGCACGGTTTTAGTTATTTCGCAAATTACATTTTTGTATTATTGTTCGTGATTTTATGCGATCCCCCAAGGAATCATTTCCTGTGGCAATATCTACCTCTCAGAACAGCGTTTACACATCTTTTGTCAGTTTAGAAGACAGACAGAACACCAAAATAAGTGGATGGAAATGGGTATTATATTTCCCCAATATACTGCATATTCGTCAGGAACACCAACAGTAACATCATCCGCAAAAGTAACCGGTTTTCGTGCTTCTAAACAAGTCAACAAGTTATTTCTGGTGGGCAGAGTCGAACGCAGAATGCCGTGACTGCAGCCAAGATCGAACGAACGCTGCAGTCGTGGAATGCCTTCAGCTATTCGCCAATGTGTAAATACAAGACATTCTAGCACAGCGCTTTTTAAATACCTGAGAAGTGGCTCACGACGTACGGAAAGAATTAGAGGGAAGAAGTTGAAATTGAAGAAAGGGGATGGAGGACACTGACAAAAAGTGGCTTGTCGTCAGTGTCAGTTGAAACTATATAGTTATTCGCAAAAGTGGAATGCAGAAGTGTGTTTTTAAGCATTTTCAGAAACGGTTTAGCATGACGATGATGATGATGATGATGATGATGATGATGGATATTACAGTTGATTGTAGATCAGCGATGTACACACACATCAAAGGACAGTGGCCCTCGTTCGAAAAGCAGGTTTCATTCGCTGAAGGCAGACAACAATGAAGAAAACTGCACGTACATAGACTATACATGGTGCCTGTGGAGAACACACTGACCGTCTTGTAAACAAAATAGTTACTTTGTATTCTTCTGGGCCAGCTGCGTTGGAATATCTATTAAGAACATTGTATAATTATAATTCATAATTCCAAGTGCACTGCTTTTGGTGCATTATATCTAATTTTAAAGGTAATTATTAAATGGATTTCATTATACGATTTTTTACGCACGTCAGGTGGTTTTGAAACGCATGCGATATCGGTGGTTCTGTTACGCGTATGCGCATGTTAATTACGTTCCTTTGGTGTTATTGCAGTAGTGATGGTTGGTTATAACCTTATCTGACTTAGTTGTCAGTGTATATTCTTTATAGCGGTATTTTCGTGACAGGTTGTTTAAGAAGCAAATAGACGGTGACAGAATCACCCATATCGCACGAGTGTCAAAACCATCAGACATATGTAAAAAATATAATAATGAAATCCATGTAATAATTACCTTTAAAATTAGAAATAATGTACCAAAAGTGTGTGTCATTCACTTTCAAACAACCTGTGTATGCGGAAGAGGAACTGGGGCGCGTATCTCTTCTCTGTTACCTCCTGCAGTTCGCTTTCGGCTACTGTTCTGGCAGCTTAACTTCACGCTACCTGCCACTTTTCCGATGGGTATGAACCCTTCATCACTTTGGCTTCGTGCGGCGGCCCGTTTCACCTTGGACTTAATTCGCTTCCTAAGGAAACTACTCCAGATTCGATCTATTGCTGTAAGTTTCTCGACCTTCGCACAGAACTTAGAGATAGTACCTTTGTGTACACTGATGGCTCTCTGACTGACCGTGGTATCGGGTATGCCTTCGTGATTGATTGGTACCTATTTCTCTATCGGCTCCCGGAAAACTGCTCAGTATTTACGGCAGAGCTCTTCGCCTTGTATCAGGCCATGCAGTACATCAGACGATACGTGCCTTGTAATTGTCATCTGCTCAGATTCTCTGTTCCCTTCAGAGCGTCTGTGCGCTGTACACCGTCCATCCCTTAGTGCAACGGGTCCAGGAAAGCTTCCACTCTCTCGCTCATGAGGGAGCCACTGTGATGTAATGTGAGTTCCTGGTCACGTCGGTTTGACGGGAAACGAGGCTCTTCCATTCCTTCCGGTGATCTGTGTGTTGCCATCTATCAGCAGGTGGTGTCGTTTCGGTATCACCACTGGTCTTCCCTTCATTGGAACAAGCTCCATTTTTAAAGACGAAAAGCTCATCCAGGACATCCGAGTGAAGGAGAAGGTGTCGACCTTCGTTGCTCGAAAATTATTCGCCAGTCGACAGCCCACTGTGCCTCAGACAGGAAAATACAGCACTGTCCTTGCTTCTCCTCGGCCAACAAAGGAGGCGGCCACGCAGACTTGCGACCTCACCTTTATTGCCACGGTCGTCAGATCGGCCAGCGCAAAGATCGCCCGTTCAACCTCACCACTTACGCCTGCCCACTCTATGGCTCACCCTTCATCGGGTTCTGCTAAATCTCGAGCCCAAAAGTCAGACATCAAGACTTCGAAAAAAGAGCATACTCGTGAAGCTTTTTTACGTACCCCAATTTCATCTAAACGTTTCCAATAAGGCTAATAAGAAACCCAGTTCATCTCCTTCCCCGCAAAGGCGTGTCTCATCTATAGCACCACCTGGCGGAAATCGCCCTCGGCCGCCTTCTGTGTCGCCGAGGCGCACTGCTGGCGGCCGATCAACCGGCCGATCGCCGGTGGCAGGAGCTGGTCCTGAACAACCTATGGATCAGGATCTTCTGCCTTCAGCTGAATGCCATTCCATGCTGTCGGTCGCACGCTCTGACCAGTCGTTGAGTTGACGGCAACCTTGGCCACATTCCTCCATTTTCTGTTCACCCTATGTCCATTATCCACTGGAGTATCCGCGGCATTCGAGCCAATCGGGATGAATTGTCGATCCTCTTACGATCCTACTCGCCGGTCATCTTCTGTCTTCAGGAAACAAAGCTGCGTCCCCATGACCGCTTTGTTCTCCCCCATTTTCAGTCCGTCCGATTTGATCTCCCCTCTGTTGAAGGCACTCCAGCCCATGGAGGACTCATGATTCTTCTCCATGATACTCTGCAACATCACCCAATCCCCTTAAACACTTCCTTCCAAGCTGTCGCTGTCCGTCTTTCCCTTTCTGGATATAACTTTTCTCTTTGTACTGTATACATTCCATCGTCCACACAAATGACACGATCTGATCTCCTTCACCTTCTTGGTCAGCTTCCACCCCCCTATTTGCTGGTTGGGGACTTCAATGCCCACCACCCACTTTGGGGGTCTCCACATCCTTGTCCACGTGGCTCACTATTGCTAGACGTCTTCCACCAAGCGGATCTAGTTTGCCTCAACACTGGGGTCCCTACATTTTTGTCTGCCTCCACGACAAATTTCTCTCATTTGGACCTTTCGGTCGGTACTGTTCCGCTAGCTCGGCGCTTCGAATGGTTCGCCCTTGATGATACACACTCGAGTGACCACTTTCCATGTGTCCTTAGACTGCAGCCTCAACTGCCATATATGCGTCCGCGACGCTGGAAGTTTGCCCAAGCCGATTGGACACTTTTTTCGTCTCTAGCGACATTCGATGACCGTCACTTTCCTAGCGTCGACGATGAGGTCACACATATTACAGACGTTATTCTTACAGCTGCGGAACGTTCAATACCACGCACCTCCGAATTGCCCCGGCGCCCCCCAGTTCCTTGGTGGAACGAGGCATGCCGTGACGCAATACGTGAGCGGCGACGTGCTCTTCGTGTTTTCCGCCACCATCCTACTTCGGCCAACTGTATCCGCTATAAGCAGTTCCGTGCGCGATGCCGTCGCGTCATCCGCGATAGCAAGAAGACAAGCTGGAAATTCTTTATTAGCTCATTTAACACCTTCACTCCCTCCTCGGAAGTTTGGAGTCGGATTCGACGGTTATCAGGCGCGCCTAGTTTCCCCCCAGTCTCTGGGCTCACTGTCGCGCATGATACATTAGTGGACCCCGTCGCAATTTCTAACTCATTGGGTCAACACTTTGCTGGGATTTCGAGCTCTTCAAATTACCCGCCAGCGTTTCTCCCGAAGAAACGTGCAGCGGAAGTGCTACCTCTTGCTTTCTTCTCTCACAATCGCGAAAGCTATAATACTACACTCCTGGAAATTGAAATAAGAACACCGTGAATTCATTGTCCCAGGAAGGGGAAACTTTATTGACACATTCCTGGGGTCAGATACATCACATGATCACACTGACAGAACCACAGGCACATAGACACAGGCAACAGAGCATGCACAATGTCGGCACTAGTACAGTGTATATCCACCTTTCGCAGCAATGCAGGCTGCTATTCTCCCATGGAGACGATCGTAGAGATGCTGGATGTAGTCCTGTGGAACGGCTTGCCATGCCATTTCCACCTGGCGCCTCAGTTGGACCAGCGTTCGTGCTGGACGTGCAGACCGCGTGAGACGACGCTTCATCCAGTCCCAAACATGCTCAATGGGGGACAGATCCGGAGATCTTGCTGGCCAGGGTAGTTGACTTACACCTTCTAGAGCACGTTGGGTGGCACGGGATACATGCGGACGTGCATTGTCCTGTTGGAACAGCAAGTTCCCTTGCCGGTCTAGGAATGGTAGAACGATGGGTTCGATGACGGTTTGGATGTACCGTGCACTATTCAGTGTCCCCTCGACGATCACCAGTGGTGTATGGCCAGTGTAGGAGATCGCTCCCCACACCATGATGCCGGGTGTTGGCCCTGTGTGCCTCGGTCGTATGCAGTCCTGATTGTGGCGCTCACCTGCACGGCGCCAAACACGCATACGACCATCATTGGCACCAAGGCAGAAGCGACTCTCATCGCTGAAGACGACACGTCTCCATTCGTCCCTCCATTCACGCCTGTCGCGACACCACTGGAGGCGGGCTGCACGATGTTGGGGCTTGAGCGGAAGACGACCTAACGGTGTGCGGGACCGTAGCCCAGCTTCATGGAGACGGTTGCGAATGGTCCTCGCCGATACCCCAGGAGCAACAGTGTCCCCTGACCGATGACCACGCTGTCTTGTCTCCTTCCCCAAACCAACCAACCAACCAACCAACAGTGTCCCCAATTTGCTGGGAAGTGGCGGTGCGGTCCCCTACGGCACTGCGTAGGATCCTACGGTTTTGGCGTGCATCCGTGCGTCGCTGCGGTCCGGTCCCAGGTCGACGGGCTCGTGCACCTTCCGCCGACCACTGGCGACAACATCGATGTACTGTGGAGACCTCACGCCCCACGTGTTGAGCAATTCGGCGGTACGTCCACCCGGCCTCCCGCATGCCCACTATACGCCCTCGCTCAAAGTCCGTCAACTGCACATACGGTTCACGTCCACGCTGTCGCGGCATGCTACCAGTGTTAAAGACTGCGATGGAGCTCCGTATGCCACGGCAAACTGGCTGACACTGACGGCGGCGGTGCACAAATGCTGCGCAGCTAGCGCCATTCGACGGCCAACACAGCGGTTCCTGGTGTGTCCGCTGTGCCGTGCGTGTGATCATTGCTTGTACAGCCCTCTCGCAGTGTCCGGAGCAAGTATGGTGGGTCTGACACACCGGTGTCAATGTGTTCTTTTTTCCATTTCCAGGAGTGTATTTTCTCCATTCGGGAACTCCAACATGCACTCTCTTTTTCTCGCTCCTCCTCCCCAGGACCGGATGGTATCCACGTCCAAATGTTGCTGCATTTATCAACCCGTAGTCTGCGTTACCTCCTTCGCCTTTATAATCGGATTTGGACCGACAGTACTTTTCCCAGACGATGGCGGGAAGCTATCGTCGTGCCTGTTCCGAAACCTGGGAAGGACAAACATCTCCCCTGTAGCTATCGCCCCATTTCTCTCACGAGTAGTGTCTGTAAGGTTTTGGAGCGTATGGTGAATTACCATTTAGCTTGGTGGCTGGAGTCCCGCAGTCTTTTAACACCTGCCCAATACGGATTCCGAAAGCATCGTTCTGCAGTTGACCATCTTGTTTCTCTCTCCACTTATATCATGAACAATTTTCTCCGGAAACGCCAAACAGTAGCAATATTTTTTGATCTGGAGAGAGCATACGATACCTGTTGGAGGACAGGCATCCTCCGCACACTGTTCTCTTGGGGCTTTCGAGGTCGGCTGCCCCTTTTTCTTCGCGAATTTATGGCAGAGCGCACATTCAGAGTGCGGGTGAACACTACTCTCTCCCGTACTTTCTCCCAAGAAAACGGGGTACCCCAGGGCTCCGTGCTGAGTGTTGTACTGTTTGCCATTGCCATAAATCCAATAATGGATTGTCTCCTTCCTGATGTCTCGGGCTCCCACTTTGTGGACGATTTTGCGATCTACTACAGCTCTCAACGGACCAGCCTTCTTGAACGACGTCTTCAAGGATGTCTCGATCGCCTCCACTCTTGGAGCAACGAAACCGGCTTCCGTTTTTCTCCCAGTAATTTTTGGCGACGTAAGGAGTTTCTTCCACCCTCCTTACATCTAGGACCTGTCAACCTTCGGTTTTCGGACGTCGCTAAATTCTTGGGTCTTACGTTTGACAGAAAACTGTGCTGGTCCTCCCACGTTTCCTATCTTTCGGCTCGCTGTCTGCGATCCCTCAACACCCTCCGTGTCCTGAATGGTACCTCCTGGGGAGCGGACCGAGTGGTCCTTCTCCGCCTCTATCGCGCCTTAGTGCGCTCGAAATTGGACTATGGAAGCATAGTTTACTCCTCTGCTCGGCCGTCTATTCTTCGTCGTGTCGACTCTGTCCACCACCGTGGATTACGTTTAGTGTCTGGAGCTTTTTACACCAGCCCTGTGGAAAGCCTTTATGCTGAGACTGCTCAACCTCCGCTGTCCAATCGGCGAGCAGTCCTTCTGAGTCGTTATGCTAGCCATCTGCCTTCCATGCCTGCCAATCCAGCCCATGACATTTTTTTCGACGCCTCCTTTGATGTAGGGTATGCAGGCCGCCCCTCCTCCCTACTACCACCGGGAGTCCGCTTCCGTCAACTGCTCCATTCTCTTTCCTTCCGCTTTCCTAAAACCTTCTTGACAACTTGGGGTACAGCACCGCCTTGGCTCCGTCCCCGGATCTGCCTGCTCTGTGACCTTTGTCAATTTCCCAAGGATGGTACCCCTCCACTTGTTTATCGTTGGGCATTTGCTGCTCTATGTGCACAAATGAAGGAAGCCACATTTATTTACACTGATGGCTCGAAAACATCGTTAGGTGTAGGGAGTGCCTATATTGTTGGCGACACCCCAAATCAATTTCGGCTTCCCGACCAGTGTTCGGTTTATACTGCGGAGCTTTACGCTGTTCTCCAGGCTGTCCACTACGTCCGCCGCCATCAGCGGATACAGTATGTTATCTGTTCAGATTCTCTCTGCTCTATCCTCAGTCTCCAAGCTCTTTACCCTGTCCACCCTCTGGTCCACCGGATTCAGGACTGTCTGCGCTTGCTCAACCTGGGGGGCGTCTCGGTGGCGTTCCTCTGGCTCCCGGGACACGTTGATACCTGTGGAAATGAGGCGGCCGATATTGCGGCCAAGGTTGCAGTCTCTCTTCTTCGGCCAGCTATTAAATCGATTCCCTTCGCCGATCTACGGAGCGTTTTATGTCGTCGTGTTGTTCTTTTATGGCACGCACATTGGTCGACACTTCCCCATAATAAATTGCGGGACGTGACAGCTCTTCTTTGTGCTTGGACCTCTTCCTCCCGAACGCGTCGTCGGGAGGAGGTAATTTTAACTAGACTCCGGATAGGGCACTGTCTTTTTAGCCATCGACATCTTTTAAGCGGCGATCCTCCCCCACTCTGTCCCCACTGCTCTCAGCTGTGGATGGTAAGACACCTTTTAAATGAGTGCCCCTATTTTACTCAGTTACGCGCCCGTCTCCAGCTGTCGCCTGATATATCGTCAATTTTAGCAGATCGCGTTCTCGAGTTTATTAGTGCCAGTGAAATGACGTCAGTCATTTGAAGCTTTTTTTTGGGGACAACAACCCCTTTCTGTAGTGGATTTTTAAGCCTTCCTTCTGCTTTTAGTTTCTCCAGTTTTTTGAATTTCGTTCCCATTGCTACTGGTTTCCATTTTCGGTTTTTACTGTTTCCTAAGTCACGGACCGGGCGCTAATGACCATAGCAGTTTTGCGGTCTAAAACCAAAACCAAAACAAAACAAAACACTAAATCCCTTACCTCACAAAAATCTTCGTTACTCGAACTACTGCAATACAGCGAGCGCCACTAAATAAAAGATTCAAACTGCTGAAGGCACTAACTACTGATAGGCATAGTTAGCAAATGAAAGATTTTGATAGAGAACAAACAATGTATTTACCCTAATAGTGTTCAAAAGTGATTATTTATATATATATATATATATATATATATATATATATATATATATATATATATATATATATATATATATCAGTCCATGACATCCATTCTTACGTTTCTGATGGACGCACGTCCAGATCATCCGCTCTCAAAAATCCGCCATCTCACTTCCCCACATCCACCACTGCTGGCGGCTCACCTCCAACTGCGCAACGCTATGCGCTGTTAACAGCCAACTGCCCAATACTACAATAGCCAACAACAATGCAAACCAGCCACAGACTGCACACAGCACATCCAGTGATTTTCATACAGAGCGCTACATGGCGTTACCAATATAAAAACCTAAACAGCCTACTTACACCGTACTTTCTAAAAAAGAAACAATTAAAACACACCGGAATAAATATGCCTTCACTTTAAAAACACTTTTCAAACATGTAGCACAACTAAAGCTGGCAAATTATAACTTCCTTCGAAGCTCATACTACACACGACCGTACCATTGAAAGGCTGGGCTCCGACTCCTACTGCTGTGAGCATTCTAATATCTCCTAGAGAAAAGACGCGCGAAGAATCGTCCGTGCTGATTGGTCAGTTTTAAGGCCAATAGAAAATCATTATTCTCCCGCGTTAGTCCGCGCTTTTCATGTCGAACCAATCTACAAATAACACGCTTTCTAACTGTACTTTTCCCGATATAAATATTTAACATACTGATATTTTGTTCATAGTTTTTGTTCTTAACTATTTTCAGTTGCACTCGAATTAGCTTTCCTTTTACCATAAATTTACTTAACATATTATGATACAAAATTCCCCGTTGTCTGCATTCACACTGTCCTAAGAATTTCTCACGCTGGTCCGCACAGCGTTTATCAGTAGAACAATATTTGCTTTACGCCACATTCACGCATCATTCACACTACTAAAAGCATATGCAAAACTGCATAAACATAAAATAAAAAAGCCTTCAAGAAATAAACTGAGCAATTTACAAAAACATTCTCTTGACCTGTTTCTTGAACGTCTCTGTGCACTGCTGTCCTGTAGCTGATGAAAGTTAGAACTACGTTCTCGATTGAACTCTCTTCGGACCATCTGTCACTCCGTACGCACGAGCTATTCTCCCGATACACAGGCTGTAGACAGGAGCGATATGAGGTGCCACACCTCATTTGTTACGTGGTGATTCCACACCATTTAGTGCTCATTGTCACCAACCTTTGATAGTTCGCCATTTCCTGACGGAATGCCCACTATTTTAACCACTTGCATTCTGATGTATGTTTGCCTCCGAGTTATCGGCCGTTTTAACGAACAACGCGCGCTCTGTCGCCCGCGTTTTTCTTCTTATCCGTCTTAGCAATATGGCTAAGGACATTTAATCTTTCGTTCGGAACCTTCGCTGTCTCTACGGCGTATTTTATGGACCTTTCTCAAAGAGGAAGTCCTTGTTCTTAGCTGTCTTTGCTCCCATCGAATGGACTTCACGTGTAGAGGTTCTGACATGGGCGTGTATGACCTTTCTTGTTTCTGCGCCCTAAAACAAAACAAACCGGAAGAGGAACATTTCGGAGACGATGATTGTATCAGCAAGACTTTGAGAATGTCGTAAGGCCGAAATGCGTAATGCAGCATGAAAGTAATTAGATACAGTGGTCAAGACTAATATCAAGTTTTGAGTTCTTTCTCGTTGTTGTAAGCTTTATCTTACATTTACTCACGTTTTAAATAGAGCTGCCATTCATAACACCACGTTGTAAATTTTGTCCAAGTCTTTCTGCAATTCCTTACAATCGCCCAACATTATACTTTCCTGTACCCAGCTGAATCGTTGAAAGCATCATTGCTCCTATTATGCTACCTTTGGGGGCACACCCAATGAGCCTTTCGTTTCTGCTTAAAATTTTCCTTGCAGTATAACGTACTAAGTTCTGTTCGATATTCCTCGACCCAAAACAAACGCAGTAAAATGATTTTGTTTAAAATTTTGTTCAAAAATGTATCTAACCGATATTTACGCGATTGCCACTGTTTCTTTATTCAGCAGGGATCATCAATGAGTCAGGTTTGGCCTTCATAGACTTGGCAGCCGGAAAACAATCTGTAGTGTCACCTGACTTCGAACCTCTGACCTCTGCGACAAGGTTCAGCTGCCAAAGCGGCCGAGGGCGGGCTAAGTTGTCCGTAACGCCAGTCACTCCGCTTTGATGTTTAAATATACCGCGCGCTCTTTCCGCGCCTTTTTCCTGAAGCCGAAATATATGGCACACTGCGAGTATAACAATACGTATTGCGTCATCCAGTCGCTGCCTAGTTGAGCCCGCGCCAAAGTTTCTAACCCGGAATCCGCTGTTGCGCTAAGCAGACGGTGGCGTGTACAACCACGTAGTTGCTGGAAAAATACGGAAGTTAAGCAAGAGTTATCACGGTGAACCACAGACGTGGCGCGTTGCGTAAGGTGGGTACAGCGTCCGTGTTCCATGCAACGATGTTCCGCGTTGCGTGTGGTCTGACCAGGTTGATGCCGGGTTTCGACACAGTTCCGCACTGTCGTCTAAGGGTCGAAATACGAGGATACAGAATATAAGCCCAGCGCTGTAATTGGAGTAATGGGTCCCTAGCAAGTACACAGTGAAAAGATCATGGAGGCAATATTATAGAAACGAGATATGTTGCAGTAGTTTTCCCTTTCACAATTGACGACTGGAATAGGAAAAGGGGTAATGGGAACCCCCCCGCTACACAGTAAGTTTATTTACGCGACTACCGAGTGTTCATGTACTTGCAGATATGAACCATACCAGATCGTAAATATATTTTTATAAAGTTTAGCCTTCTGCAGAAGTAATCACCCTATAGTGGCCCGAATTGTCTGCTGTCTCACATTAAAAAAAATTGACTTGAAAATAACGGAATAAATTGGTCATCTTAGAGGAAATGCTGTCCACACACGCATGGCATACGGGAGGGCGGGCGGAGCGGATGTTAGGGATTTTGCCGACATCCTATTCCTTCGTATCTGGTGGACTGTGCGCGAAATCATAGCACCGTTATTATAAGTGAAGATGGATGAAGGGATATCAGGTGGTCTACAATAACGTTAATGCCGCCATGGTGCCTTCGGTTAACAGTGAAGTTCCCACAGAAGGTCATATGAATGGCCACCATTTGATCTACAGTCGAATCTAGATGATCCCGTACATAAATCATTCGTAACTGACGATGTTATTGCGTCAGTTTGGGAACTACATGGATCGTCGAATGCGAAGTCCTATTCAACAACTTGCGCTTAACAATGTGCTCCGAAACACTTCGCGTCAGATGTGACCTAGGTCGCCGCCTACCCTCCTTTCCAGACCTTAAGTGATGAGACGTGGACGTCGAAAAAAAGTTCAAATGCCTCTGAGCACTATGGGGACTTAACATCGGAGGTGATCAGTCCCCTAGAACTTAGAACTATTTAAACCTAACTAACCAAAGGACATTACACACATCCATGCCCGAGGCAGGATTCGAACCTGCGACCGTAGCAGTCGCGCGGTTCCGGACTGAAGCGCCTAGAACCGCTCGGCCATAGCGGCCGGCTAGGACGTCCAACACCTTGTCGTCTACTCGCGCTCTCACAGTCCTGTAACCAATTTTCGTAGATGCTCACGGTAGTAGCAGGCGAACTGCCTACCAGCTTCATCGTTTCCGAGACGATCGTTACGCCATAACAATCTGCCCTTTATCGAAGTAGCTTGTGTCAGTAGATTTCCCCATCTGCGGTCTGTATCTTTGCAGAAGATTAGCTTCTGCCACCCCGATTCGACAGGGTATGAAGAAGAATGATGCGTATGTCACTCTTTACCGACTCGCTTGAGGTTAGCTGGCAGATGCCCCTTTGAGATATGTTACCACCACTTGGCCCGTCCCAGACGTATCTCTGACTGGATGGCGCAGCGCAAGCCCTGGACCAGCAGGTGTTAAGCTCGCGGTTCGCCAGCGCCCCGTGGTTGGCCGAGCGACCGCCTCCAGCGTGCGGCTGCCCCCTCCCCCTCCCCTTGTCCACAGCCATGCAGACGCGGCCATTTAAATATTTAGGCTGATGGCCGGCCGGCGCCCCGCGCCGTTGTCTCGCTCAAATATTTGGGAGCCTGCCGAGACGGCACGCCACTGTTCTTTTTCCTGTCGCGTCTGGAGCGGCCGCCACCGCCGTCTCGCCAGGCGCAGTCCAGACGCTAAACAGCCTGACAGCCGCTTCGCACCCAGCCAGCGAACCAAACAGCCGCACTGTCACCCACCAGGATGGCCTAATCTCTCCAGTTTTCATCTGTAGTCTACTCGTTCTACACCAATTTTTCCCCTCTTTCCCCTCTTTACACATCTTGCAGCCATTCTCCATTTCCCCCACTCTCTCGTCGCACACTTCATCGAGCGTCGGTCGACTATCTGTTACATATTCCACAGCAGCGAGGAAAATAATAAGCTACATCAAAATTGTTCTTCAGGGACAGAAAATGAACATGTTACCTAAAATAGACATAAAGCCAAATAGATGGCGCGTAACTGTGTCCTTTATTTTCGCAGCTGACACTGGAACAGGTGGTGACAAAGTTGTTTTGAAATGAAGAGTGAAGGTCTAACTTGAAGCAAGGATTTGCCTGCTACGATGGGTTACAAGGTACCATAGATACTTTCCAATTTTCTGAAGCATTTTTCCTAAAGGCAGTAGTAGCTACTTTGATGCGTCCCACCACGAACTCCTCTCCTGTGACAACCTTTTCATCTCAGAGTAGCACTTGCAACTTACGTCCTCAGTTACATGCTGGATCTATTCCAGTCTCTGTCTTCCTCTGCAGTTTTTACCCTCTACAGCTCCCTGTAGTACCATGGTCGTAATTCCCTGATGTCTGAACAGATGTATATTCCTTTCTTCTCCGACTCTGCGCAGAGCCGCCTCCTTCCTTACCTTATCCGTCCACCTAATTTTCAACATTCGTCTGTAGCACCACATCTCAAATGCTGCGATTCTCTTCTGTCCCGGTTTCGCCACATTCGATGTTTCACTAACATAATGTTCGGGTTGTATTCTTCACAAATGAAGGCGCCACTGTTACATCAGTGCTAACGGGATTTCCTTCGTTTCCGACGTAGTTCCGCGCGTGTGTCTAGTCTGAGAATTGTGGCGCTACAGTCGCTTCATAATCTCTGAATCGTTCTCTCTCACTGAAGCTTGCAGGAGCATGAGGCTAGTTCGACTTGGTGTCAGTACGGAATATGAGTAAACGACCTTGCAGATACAAAGTGACACTGACAGGGCAAAATGACCGCCTGTCTGGATCAGACAGCCTTTAACGAAGCTGTGTTTCGTGAGGTTGCGGAGGGTGCAAGACAAAAATTAATTTATGCATAGTAAAGAATTGCTAATGTATTAGAGGAAGAGTGTATCCGGAACAGGCTTCACGCTGTAATCCACGCTTCACATGAAACACATACAGATTTCGTGCAATGCAGACGAAATGGTTCTATTCTTGTTTATTCCATTTCCACCATGAGAAACATGTGCAGTGTGTCAAACGGCAACTGGGCACAGTCATACCCTTCCGACAGAAAAGCACACTATTTTTGTATTCGTTTGGTCACAACAACTTGCGTCTGTGGGCTAACGGCGAGTTGTGTATCTTGTCATTCATTTCTGTAATTTATTTTAATAATTAATCACATTTAGAGATTGCACTAAATCGTCATGGCATGTTTACTGATATTGCAGTTGCAGACTCCTTAACGCTCCTGAAGTGTGTCTATGTCAACGTAATTGTTACACATTTTCTGAATAAGTATTAAAATAAATATACAGCAGTCTTTGACTATATAAATAATCAGTTGTTATATTGGCGTATAACTTGTTTATGGTCATTTAGGCATGTCGGACATTTTTTGACATTTCAGATTGCACTTGCAAATGGCTGTAAAGCCGAAATCATGATTGTGTGAAATAAATGAATAGTTGTTTACAGCTTAATGGCGAAATTTTCTTTCAAAACAGTTGCGTATGTAGCGGGAATGTCGCGAGTCCGCGGTTGTTCTTGCAGACTCGTGTGCTCGCTCTTTCTGAGCGAGTCGAGTCGAGTCGCACTTGTAGCCGGCAAGAGACTCAGGTGACGAGTGGTCCGCCGCAGACTCTAAAGTGTAAACAGTGGAGTCTACGGGCACCGGAGAGGGCGAATTGAAGAAGACGTCACAGGACCGTCTGGCGACACACACACACACACACACACACACACACACACACACACACACACACACACACCTCGTTTCGGCGCTTTTGTTTCTTTGCTAAACAGTTCATGTTACCTTAAATCTCTGCTAGACTCGTGGATGTCAGCACGATTATCTCGGTGGACTGTTAATGGAGTAAGGGAACAGCAGATAGTAAGAGTCGCGTAGTGTTTCTCGCGTTTTCCCGCAAAAACAGCGGAAGCGTGGAGTTCCTGCAATAAAGTGCAGACATGACTCCGCTTGCTGGAACTTGAGTGATGTAGCTGTTGTGTTTGTATCACAAGTAAATTTTGTTTTTGAAGTGTGGAAGGTGGTGAACGATGTAATTTCATACTTTTAAAAGTAAGGTTATCATACTAGTACTAATATGTAAGTGGTCTAACGTAGATTGTATCGTAATGATGAAATTCCACTCATTGTAGTCGGTCTCTGCTTCCGCGCAGTGTTTAAATCTGCAATTTCAGACGGATAGTATGGGCTGCTTCAGGCAAATGCTGGTCCCTTTGAAAGGGCACTGCCGTCTTCCTTCCCTAATCAGATGGGACCGATGACCTCGCTGTTTGATCTATTGATCTACCTCCCCCCCCCCCCCCCCATCAACCACCCAGTGTCGTCTTTTTGGGCCACATACGTAAATCTTTTTGTTTTGGGCACTACACCGAGATCGAAGGCGAAGCTTACCCGCGAGGGCCCCGGGTAGTGGTTGGAGGACGCAGACTGCAATTAAATAATTGGGTTCAAGTGTTTTGGAAGGCGAAATGACGTAAAGGGCTGTTACCGATCGTTCCTAGAACTACACCGCAAAGGAGATTAAAATCATTGCAGTTAGTCAGGCGACATCAGTTGACACCTCAAATGAGTTTTCTCAGATCAATGTTTGAAGAACATAGTCAAGAATTGTTTGCAGCACACAAGAGAGTTTAGATTCCTGGATAAAACTGCTAGCTAATATTTAGATTCGAAAGTTGACTACCTATTTAGGAGAAGGTTTAATAAAGAAAAAACTTGCATGTAAAGATTTCTATCAAAACATTGTGTAGAAGCAACTGTCTTACTGTAGGATCAAGTTCATTCGACTAAAAGTTGAAAGGTTTTTAAAAAACTTTTTTTATTATCTTGCGCTTTTGATAAATGAACTGACTGATTAGTTGTGAACCACGAAAAACCCATGTTTATTTAAAAACCTGTGTTTTGTTGTATGGCTCTTAAAAGCCAACATTTTTCTTAACATCTCGAATTGTAAGTCTTAGAAAATCTTTTCTTTCTGTGTGATGTTCTGATCAGAAATATTGTATAATTTACACCAAAACAAATGTTCAAGTAAAGATGTTATTCATTTACTTTATTTCGAAACAAATATAGCTGTATCCCACTTTTGGCGTAGGTGGCCCATACTCACAGTCGTTTGCCTGCTTCTTTACGTATCCAACCGTCTACTCGTGGTACTCCGTGATGAAACACACGAAGTGAATCAACAAAGCAAGTGCGTACAAAGCAGGGCTGTAAAAGTAACGACTAAATTTTGTATCGTATGTATGCAGTACTGTCGACACGTACACCCTTTAGAAACGATTCGTTACTCGTTACTTTAGTTTTTGAAAGGTGTCAGGTCTAAATGTTTCTGAAAATGCTGTTGACCCCCCTCTGGGATTATCATCAGACTGTGCTTTATTTCTTGGCTGTTAAAAAGAAGTTTGCTTCCGCCACAAACTAGCGCACGGTGTTGAATTCACAGGACTAACGAACCATATGTGGGAGTAAGGAACTGAGACTTACGAATACTGCCTAGTCGATCCTGGCCGTATACTAACTGCCTGCGGGAAAGTGAACATGACAAGTGGTAAAATATATATTCCGCACTGCTTGTGCCATCGACTTGTCCCGCTGAGAATAAGAAAATGGAGGATTTAGAATGCCGTGCTGAGCAGATGTTCACGACCAACGAAAAGTTTCAGGCAGCACTGAAACGACGCTTAGCAAGGGCATATTCGTTACTGAGTACCGAATACCTACGATAACCAACAGGTCTAGTACAGTATCGAGTGTTAAGCGGCATGCGTGTGGTCTGCGTATCAGGCGCAACCCGACACTGCATGCGGCGCGCTCCATTATTCCATTACCGGTCATTAGGGCCGCAGGAAGCGAAACTTTAGACTCATTTGCCCCGCGTTTAATTTCTCTAACAACCCGCTCGCCGCGAGCGGAACAGCATACTGTGTCCAGAAAACAAAGATGGGCTATTAATAAATGTATTGCGAAGTTCCGCTGAATTACTTGGTTGAGGCTTTCGAGTTTTGTACCTGTCGTGGATTTGTGCCTTCCGCGTGAACGCCCTACATAGCGGGACGAACACAAAAATCGATATTCGATTTCACGCTCTGCCAGTGTTAATTGGTTCTGAACGGTCGAGTTCACAGCAGCGGCAATACAACGCCACAGTTGTAGACTAGTGCGATGTCATTTTCTTCCTCCTCCTCCTCCTCCTACTCCTCCGCTTCCCCTTCAACCATTTGTCTACTACATGTACATTACATATATAACTCCTCAACTTACCTTATGGTGTGTGGCGGATGGTAGTTTGTGTACTACTGTGATTTCTCCTTTCCCTATTCCAGTCGTGAACGATTCTGGGTAAGTATCTGTGTAAGCAGGAATATCTCTGGTTTTACTTCCATGCTGTTTTCACTAAATCTACGCAGGAGGAAGCAATGAATTGGCTGACCGTTAATGAACTTACGCTGTCACAACTCTCAACAGTACGGCACACCATGGTGCAGAACGCCTCTCTTTTAGCATCTGTCGTTGGAGATGGATTAGGATCTCCGTGTTGATTTCGCGCTTACAAAATGAACCTGTAAGGAATCGCGCTGCTCTTCTTTCTCTATTTCCTCTATCAATTCTATATGGTACGGATGCCAGATTAATGATCAATCTCTTTCGTGAGTGAACTGCTCTTCTTGAGGCTTCTTCCAGTGAACTTGTCTGGCATCTCCGTATCCTGTGATTAGTTTTACGTGGGTGTTCCACTTTAAACAGTTCCTGATGTTTAATGGATGTGATCGCTTACAGTGGCTACTCCACAATCGTATAATCATACAATAATGGGTTTTTGTGTCTGCTTATAAACAATGTCACATTTGTGTGTGTGTTGAGGGTCAGCTACCAATTGCTGCACCAAGTGCTGATCCTCTGTAGGTCTTGCTGAATTTCACGATAATTTTACAGCATCATCCGCGGTAGCCCCATAGATGGTGGTGGTAAGTTTCTGTGGGACCAGACTGCCGAGATCATCGGTCCCTGGGCTTACACACTGCTTAATCTATACGACGGGAGGAGCCGCACGAATGGTGGCAAGGCGCCTCAGACCGCAAGGCGATAGCCCCATGGAACTTCCGACATTATCCACTAGGCGATAATTAATGGTCCTATAACACTCCCTCTGGGAGAGCCTGTTACTTTGCGTCTGAAGAGTGTTCTCCGTTGAGAATGACATGCTGTGTGCTATTGCTTAGAGACTCTTCAAGCCAATCGCATAGTTGGTCTGATGCCAGGTACACTCGTGGTTATACGTAATACAGTGTTGTGGAACTGTATAGAACGCGTTCCCAAAGTCAAGGTACGTGGCATCAACCCGAGAACCATTTACTGCTTTCTGGTCTCGTGGACGAACAGGGCGACTTGTGTTTAACACTATCGTCGTTTGCAGAATCCGATTCTTAAAGAGAAGACTTTCGTTCTACAGAAAAGTCTTAATACGTGAGCATAAGACATGTCCTAAAATTCTGAAACATATTGACGTCGGCTATATCGGCCTATAGTTTTTGACGCTGTTCGAAGACCTTGCTTGAAAAAGCAAAGTGACATGCGTTTTTTGCCCATCGCTAGGAATGCTTCACTCCTGCCGCGAACTATGGTACGCTGCTAATAAAACGGTTGTTGTTTCGGATGGGCGTTATCGAATCCCGTCAGGTGCAGAGGCCTTTTCTCTGTTGAATAACTAAGCAGTCATTTAGGTATCGCGTTTTGGTTTTCCTACTAAGATCATGTTTGTCAGCTTCAGCCCAGAACGATTTGATTATTATTTTTACTTCTATTATATCGTGATATGGGCACAACTATAGTGTGTATATACGTTGTTTAATTCAGAAAGAGGCCTTTTAGCTGAAAGCTCACTTGTTCAATCTTTTCATTGTGCCGGTCATCTGCAATCGCAATTATAGAGCATAGTGTCTTTAGATGAGTATGGTGAAGCAAGTGTTTTCTCAAGTCCCTTTTTCGTGTGAAAATAGTGTGAAAACAGGTGATAGTGAAGTATAAAAAAGGTGTGGGAAATGGTGTATATAATTACAAAAGAAAAAGAAAACGCGTCTAAGGTGCACAACTGGACGAAAAACTTGACGATAAAAGGCATAGAAACAAAGTCGTCCTGCGCAGTTGAGCGCCCCAAAAACCAATCATCATCATCAAGTCGTCCTGCAGAAACCCACTTTAACAATTAATCTAGTTTCAGAAATATATCGAGGCCCACAAAAGATGATGCATAGGTGTCGGAACATATTTCTGTTACGGGAAAAGAAATATCCATGTTTTGCAGAAGGTGGAGTTTAAGAACTCAAACTGACATCACAATTGGGCACTGCAAGCTAGACGAGGAACTTACGGTGCATTACAAGGAAAATAACACATGACGGTCGAAGCAGAAAAACACGAAAAGCAGACTAGCACAGGCGAAGAGGCCATTCCTGGCGAAAAGAAGTCGTCTAGTATCGAACATAGATCTTCAACGTGGTACTATAGGAGGACGTTGAAAGTAAGCGGAAATGATAAGAAATATGGTTATCCGTGGAATCGACGACGAGAGGATGTGCAAAACATTGGCAAGGAGGAGGAACAGGATAATAGGCCATGTGTTACGGGATCAAAGAATAGCTTCGTTGATACTTTGGGGACCTGTAGCGGGTAAAAACTTTAGGGGAAGACAGAGACTGGAATATACCTTGCAATTAATTCGGACGTTTGTTGCAAGGGCTACTCTGTGAACAGGAGATTGCCGCAGGAGAGAAATTCATGGCTGGCCGCATCAAACCAGCAGGAAGACTGATATCCCTCGTGTAATTTGCTTTAGGACGGACATGGACTGGTGAAAGTATAAAAGTATCATACATACTGCTTGTTGCTCTTGATTTGTAAGAAAAAGTACGGCATGAGGACTATGAAGTGTGCGTACATTACTGTGTGTTGGCGCGAAAATCCGTCCCTTCGGTTGCCCCAGTCAAAATTTTCACACCCGTCTGCCTGAAAGGCGGAATGCAGAAACCCCTGCAAGATATAATGCACGCCACACGTGAATGCGCGCTGGGTTGCCAGCACTGGACGTGCATTCCTGTCTCTCGTTAACAATAGCGTCTGCCCGAAACAATTCCTCCGAAATAGTGGTGCGGAGTGAGGTGATGTCAGCTGAATCACTGTAACTGGGGAAACGCTCCGCGTAGACGCGAATCGCAGAGGTCGCGGGATATAACGAGGGCCGGCGCGCCAATCATAATCTGCTTACGCACTTGCTCGGTTTCCTTACGGCACTGGCCGCTTGGAATTTCACACCCGGTGCGCGCTTGTGCAACGCTGTTGCCTGTTTAGACGCGTCTGATCGCACGATACACGGGCAACGCGAAGGGGGCAAATTGTGGGAATATATGTTGATGTGACAGCTTAGGTTTGATATTCTTTTTTCACAACCGGTAATTTTTATTGTTTATTTCTTTAGTGATATTAGTATGTATTCTTTGCTATAACGAGACTGCTGAAGTGAAATTGGCGAACACTGTAGCTGCGTCAAATATCAGTTAGGAATGCCCAGTCGTCTGTTTGGAATTATTTCGTGCCCATGTTCGGGTACTACTACCTCCGCTTGCCTAAGAAATGGGTTCCCTTTTGGAGGCATGTCACTTTCTTTAAATAAATAGACGTATCCAAGGATCTTTTTAGCTGTAACATTTACAGCAAAGAACGAAAATTCATTCGAATTTTCTATGGCAGTAGGGTCGAGAGGGAAATTTTTTGATTTGTAGGCCACAACTAAAATCTCATTGATAAAAAAATCTGTGTTTCGTGGGCAGGAAATTATAGATAATTGGTTGAATCTAAAATTTTCCGCGGGTTGCCTTCATAATCACGTGACACACATGGCAGTGTATTTCCAGGCTGATTTTCAATAGGGAGTTTGGACTTACCAGTGATTTTCTTTTTATATAAAGATTATCGCTACCAAAATGAGAATAAACATGTTGTGAACTTTGAGAGAATCAACTAAATCATATTCTTAGATTATTGGCTAACGAAAAAATTGGGATGACGATGAGGCGAGAAAAACTAAAATTAGTATTTCTCAGGTTATCAATGGATCACACCTTGAATTGCAAAGTTCTATGTATCCTCGATCGTGCCGTATAGATTAGAATCTTGACCATGTAAAATCTCATTCATGAACATGCTGAAAGTGTTTGAAACGTAACTATAACGCCACATCCTAAAGATCCATTGGGCGTATCATGTGAGCAAAGGTGACGTGAACGGCATTTGAGGAATTTATTTATCTATATTGCCATTGTCCCTTATTGATTTATTTACCTAATTAATCCTCTTATTCCTACTAATGTCGATGCGAGGAAAAATGCGCACGAAAAAGAATACTAGAGAATTCGTGTAGGAATCTAACACAGATCTCCGTTCCCGCCTCCCCCCTCTCTCTCGACCCTCACCCCCACCAGCTAGTTGCTTTGGTCGCTAGGCCAACTCCAATTTCCTCGAAAGGTGCTAACCTTTTGAGTAAGCAGCAGTCGTAACAGTGTCTTTTGTTGGTATCTGGGAAAGTAGGCGTTTGTGGCAGGCATATATGATGATGGGAAATGGTCAGTTTTCAATTATCTAGAGACCCTGTCAATTTTTGAGTCGACTGCGCTTAATGAACTGTAGGGAGGGGTGGTGGTCTCGCAAACCTGTAGGCTGGAGGAAGGTGTGTGTGTGTGGGGGGGGGGGGGGCGGCGGCGGCATTGGTGTGGCAAAATATTTTAGACTGACTGTCTTAGATCCCCCTCAGGTGTAGCGATGCGACAATAACCAGTTCAGCCTACAATATTTACGAACAATAATGGTTAACGGTGGTGGTGGTGGTGGTGGTGGTGGTGGTGGTGGTGGTGGTGGTGGTGGTGGTGGTGGTTCCCCCATCCCTAGCTCTTATGCTAACCATAAGTATACATAACTCGTTAAGAAAGGTATTGGGTGTGCCGCTATTTCGGTTCTGCACGGCTTGTTTATGGCAGTAAATGTCTCCCTCGCCCCGTGTACCACGAGGTTTTCCATACTTGCGTAAAGAGTTGGAGGCCACTGGCAGTCTGGTGTATAGGTTGTGGTGTTCACGTACCCGCTGTCCCAGTGGTCTTGGCAGTATAACTCGCTCCCGTTCAGAGAGAGCGCTTTTAAAATATTTTCTCCAGTCTGTTTGTGGCGCAGGCGTCCCAGCTTCCCTCCTGACACGGTCTCCTCCTGTAGGGAAACATGGTGCCCGCTATCCCTTTGATCTATTTTCAGAAGTCAGTATATCTTCTCCCCCCCCCCCCCCCCCTCAGTTCGAAAGTCGACTGTGCTGTAATATATTTCCTGATTGGGATCTTGCTTCATGTAACAGTTCACACTTCAGCAAGGAGTAGGTTTCAGTTAGCAGTGTGTGAAATGTCGCTCTGGCAATATACGTACGCCCCACACCCGTTCAGAAGGCTCTGTACATACGTACGTGCCATGGACACCACTGTGAAGTGAAGTGTAACGCAGAAGGTGCTTAACATTGTACCAAGTGTTAAGGTTTCTTAGAATTCCGTCAGTTTTAATTATGTTGACAGAAAAATACGGGAAGTGTTTGGACAAGACATTAGATGTGTATTTTAATAATACTAACTTCGCAATTTTAGGCGCGTGTATTTTCGTAACCCGCCCGGACAGCCGAGCGCATTAGCGGGCCACTTGCGGGACATTGGAAGTCAAGCCTGATCTGGATCGAATCAGCCTTCCAGATTAATCCTAGCAGTAGCAATGCGATTCCCATAACGTGCATTACCAAGGGGGGCGGGGGTAATTTATGCCCACTATGAAAAAATTATGCCCACTAGGAAAAAAATTAAAAAAAAACATTGTTGATTGGTATTAAAAACATACTTTCTAAATGGATACTGTGTGGAAGTAGGGTCCAGAACCTGAAAATATCTTCTCGTGGACTATCACCGTCGGGGGGGCGGGGTTACTTTATGCCCACAGCAACAGAAAAAAACATTAAAAATGCTAAAATTGGTTGGCTTTTCTTGAGTTTGACTCCGAACAAACTTTTTTAAAAAAAGGTACTGATTTGTAAGTAAAGTCCTGAACCTGAAAATATTGAATATGACGACATTCATCGTGGAAATATCAAATCAAAATACCTTGAGCCATCTAAATTTCAGTTTCGGTTTATTTTTGCTGTCAGTTCCACCGTTACACTAGGCCACCTTCAGGCCCCATGGCCGGCGTGTAGGAAGAATGCCACCTCTGGTACATTCGAAATAGGGACTAGCACGCAGTCTCTCGTATCAGTAAACTACTTTTCCAAGAAGCGATCCCTTCGATCATCACTGGCAGACTTTGTGAGATGGCACATTGTAACGCTGAAACTGGTAGCAAAAATACAATAAAACTGAAAATTTAGACGGCTCAGGGTGTTTTGTTTTCTCATTTTATACTGAATAGCCGAGGTTTCAAAACCAACCAGTTTATAGGTGGGCATTAAGTACCAAAAACACCAGCCCCTTCGCCACCGTTCTTGGTATAGCGAGCGTTAACGACGTGGGCTGGTGTGCCAGCTATCCTAGATGTGGTTTCTAGGCGGTTTTCCTCATCCAACAAGGTGAATAACGGACTCGTACCCACGTCCTCCTTCAAATTATGCTACGCAAACACTTAATGATGGATTCTCATAGATACACACTAGATTTACTCCAGGCGCAGAGAGGTGGGATAGAGAGGTTCCGTCCTGGGAGGTGAAGATGTCGGACGTTTAATCTCTTTCAGCCCCTAATCATCATCCATTTTCGTAAACAAACTGCACGATGAGCGCGCGACCCACAACACACAAAGCGGACAACAGGCGATAGAGAACGTTGCGGTCGCAAATCAAGATGAGGATCACGTTCCGTGTGATGCAGCAGCTCCTTTGTGAAAGCGCCCCCACCGTGATGGAAACCGCATGTGGCGTGCTTCGCGATGAGAAACGCGTCCCGTGTGAGGACGGCTTTTAGGACGCTGCGCGCTTGAAGAGGGGCGAGTCTATTTTACTGCGCTGTTGAGCGGCGCTGTCCGCGCGCGTAAATACTGCCGGGGGTTGGCCGGACGGATTGTTTGTGGCGCTTATCAGATGCGAGGTTTCGGCACGTGTGAAGCGCGACGCCGGCGCACGTGCGCGGCTTGCGGCAGATGAGCCTCCAGGTTGGGGGTGGGGGTGGGGGCAGCACGCAGTTTGGGGCTGCGAGGCGCTCGGGATGCGCCGGCACGCACACGCACGCGCGCGCCACGCACCTCCGCTTCCGGCGCGGGCCAGACCGGTCCGCCTGATGAATCGTTTCCGCCAGAACGTCCCCCTCCTCGCCCCCCCCCCCTCCTCCGCCACGCCGTGGGCTGTTGCCGAGATCCTGGAAACGCCACGGCGCGCAGCAGGTAGCAACAAAAAATGACAGGCGGTGGGCCCTCGGAAGTGAAGGGCGGCACCATCCCTCCCTCACGCATACACTGCGTGAGCACGCACTTCTACTTCCGAGCCTCTACATAATAATCTGGCTTCTCATACCGTCCGGACAAAAGGACTGATCCAGTTCTCTGAAAGATAATTGTTGGTTGGTTGGTTTGGGGAAGGAGACCAGACAGCGTGGTCATCGATCTTATCGGATTAGGGAAGGCCGTGCCCTTTCAGAGGAACCATCCCGACATTTGCCTGGAGTGATATAGGGAAATCACGGAAAACCTAAATCAGGATGGCCGGACGCGGGATTGAACCGTCGTCCTCCCGAATGCGAGTCCAGTGTCTGACAACTGCGCCACCTCGCTCGGTAAGATAATGGTTGTTTGCGGAGTTCAGTTTACCGAAGAATGTCATCCCTCTATAAATAAGCGGAGTAGTCGCCTTACATTGAGATGTAAGGCCTCCTAATATCGTGTCGGACCTCCTTTCACCCAGCATAGTGCAGCAACTCGACGTGGCACGAACTCAAAAGTCATTGGTAGTCTGCTGCAGAAAATATTGAGTCATGTTCTATTAAAAGCGAAAGTGTTGCCGGTGCGAATTTCGTGCACGAACTGACGACTCGGTTATATCCCATAAATGGTCGATGGGATTCACGTCGAGTATCTAGATGGCCAAATAATTCATGGCGCCTTGAAATCCATAAAAATTCCATCGTTGTTTGGGAACATCAAGCCCATGAATGGCTGCAAATGGTCTCACATAAGGATTTCTAGTCACTAATCAGCTCGTTCGGACTACCCAGTTCATTCCATGTAAACGCAGCCCACATCATCATGGCGCCACCGCCAGCTTGCACAGTGCTTTGTGGACGGCTTTGGCCCATGGCTTCGTGGGGTCTGCGCCACCTCGAACCTTAACATCAGCTCTTACCAGCTGAAACCGGATCTGACCAGGCCACCTTTTTCCAGTCGTCTAGGGGCCAACACTTACGGTCACGAGCCCAGGGTGGCCCTGCAGGCGATATGCTGCTACCAAAGGCACTTGCGTCGATCGGTTGCTGCCAGAGCCCATTAACACCAATTTCGCTACACTGTCATAGCTGTTACGTTCATCCTAGGTCCCACATTGATTTATGCGATCATTTTACGCCGTGTTGCTTGTCTATTAGGACTAACAACTCTACACAAAAGCCGCTGCTGTCGGTCCTTACATGGAGACCTTAGGCCACTGCGTTGTCCATGGTGAGAGGGAAGGCCCGAAATTTTAATATTCTCGGCACACTGTGGATCTCGGATTATTGAATTCCCTAACGATTTCCGAAACGGAATGTCCCATGTCTGTAGCTCCAACTAACATTCCGCATTCAGAGTCTGTTAATTCCCATCGTGCGGCCTTAATCACGTCGGAAATCTTTTCACATGAACCATCTGAGTGCAAATGACAGCTCCGCCAACGCACTGCTCTTCTATACGTCGAATACTCGATACTACCGCCATTTGTATATCTGCATAGCGCAGCTGTCACCTCAGTGTACACCTGCTTCTAGCCGTCCTCTTGCGAACGGACTCTTGTAATGCCGTCGGAGATAAATCTGATTTTCTTCTTCGTACAACTGAACTCGCCAGACAAACTACACTATTGGCCATTAAAAACGGCTACACCACGAAGATGAAGTGCTACAGACGCGAAATTTAACCGACAGGAAGAAGATGCTGTGATATGCAAATGATCAGCTTATCAGAGCATTCACACAAGGTTGGCGCCGGTGGCGACACCTGCAACGTGCTGACACGAGTAAAGTTTCCAACCGATTTCTCATACACAAACAGCAGTTGACCGGCGTTGCCTGGTGGAACGTTGTTGTGATGCCTCGTGTAAGAAGGAGGAGAAATGCGTACCCTCACGTTTTCGGATTGTAGCCTATAGCGATTGCGGTTTATCGTATCGCGACATTGCTGCTCGCGTTGGTCGACATCCAATGACTGTTAGCAGAATATGGAATCGGTGGGTTCAGGAGAGTAACACGGAACGCCGTGCTGGATCCCAACGGCCTCGTATCACTAGCAGTCGAGATGACAGGCATCTTATCCGCATGGCTGTAACGGATCGTGCAGCCACGTCTCGATCCCTGAGTCAACAGATGGGGACGTTTGCAAGACGACAACCATCTACACGAACAGTTCGACGACGTTTGCAGCAGCATGGAGTATCAGACCGTCGCTGCGGTTACCCTTGACGCTGTATCACAGACGGGAGAGCCTGCGATGGTGTACTCAACGACGAACCTGGGTGCACGAATGGCAAAATTTTATTTTGTCGGATGAATCCAGGTTCTGTTTACAGCATCATGATAGTCTAATCAGTGTTTGGCGACATCGCGGTGAACGCACATTGGAAGCGTGTATTCGTCATCGCCATACTGACGTATCAGGCGTGACGGTATGGGGTGCCATTGGTTACACGCCTCGGTCACCTCTTGTTCGTATTGACGGCACTTTGAACAGTGGACGTTACATTTCAGATGTGTTACGACCCATGGCTCTACCCTTCATTCGATCCCTGCGAAACCCTCCATTTCAGCAGGATAATGCACGACCGCATGTTGCAGGTCCTGTACGGGCCTTTCTGGATACAGAAAATGTTCGACTGCTGTCTTGGCCAGCACGTTCTCCAGATCTCTCACCAATTGAAAACATCTGGTCAATGGTGGCCGAGCAACTGTCTCGTCACAATACGCCGCCATCACTACTCTTGATGAACTGTGGTGTCGTGTTGAAGCTGCATGGGCAGCTGTACCTGTACACGCCATCCAAGCTCTGTTTGATTCAATGCCATGGCGGATCAAGGCCGTTATTATGGCCAGAGGTGGTTGTTCCGAGTACTGATTTCTCAGGATCTATGCACCCAAATTGCGTGAAAATGTAATCATATGTCAGTTCTAGTACAATATATATGTCCAATGAATACCCGTTTATCATCTGCATTTCTTCTTGGTGTAGCGATTTTAATAGCCAGTAGTGTATTAGTCAAACGCTTTAAATGGGCGGGCTAGGCACTTCAGAGCGCTGTCGTGCAGCGCTCCACCGCTGACGCAAAGCCAGTGTTCACGTCAGGGTCGCATTTGCACGCGGTCTGTTTTAAGTTGCAGCATAGGTGCCAACACCACAGATGTTTCGGATTGCAGTTGGATGACGTTGACAGGTTACCACTACATTTTGGCCAATAATCACCAAGCTGTCTTCAGCTGAGTTTTAAACTGGAGGCTGGTGGGGCCGTCGCTGATTTTATAACGAAAATTGGCGCAGTGGCGCATGCCCATAGCTTTCCGCTGCATGGTCGCCGTCTGTCGAATATTGCTCCATCAGAGGCTCGCAGGCGCTTGTGCAACGGTGATATTACACTGCACACCCTCTGTCGAACTGTGGGCCTGCGAAGTTAAAGTACAGTTGTCTAAGTAACAAAATTAACGGCCGCTGCACATTTCATTAGGCGTCAGATTTTGTCAATGCTTTCCAAGCCTCATCAAGTTGCAAGCAGCCATCACGTTTAATAAGATTATCTGCGAAATGTATTTCCACAGATTCCTTAATAAGTGATTCCCAGAACATCACACCGAGCACTTTCTGGGATTGAATCATTAAGGAATCTGTGGAAATAAGTTTCGCGAAACATTTATTAATCATGGTGGCTGATTTCAACTTCTTTAGACTGGGAACATGTTGATTCCTCAGAATTTTAATTCCACCGGCCCAGATCTCGATAGAGGGCGTGCTATGGAATACCACCGTTGAGCATGGGCCACCGCGCCTGAGATGGAGCAGTATTCGTCAGAGGACACTAACCTCGACAGAAGATGGTCACGTAGCGAAAACCTAAGAACATGCGGCACCACCGATTTCTAGAGTAACACTCACTTGAAGATGGTTGAGTAGAAACATGTCAATGTCAACGTCATCCAGCCAAAAGTCCGAGACCTCTTGGAATATTCATTACGCAGGTAAAACTTAGAGCCACACACATGTCTTTAATATTGCCACCAAAGATGTTTTGTATGCCTATAGTCCTGGATTTTTCAGTAGATAACTGACTGAAGTTAACATACACCTCTAAATTATGGCGCTTCCTCGCGTCTAATTTAGAGTGGCGCCAGGGCGAAAGCGTGGCATTTCGGTTGTCAAATCGCTGAGGATTGTAAAAGAGGGGTTAACAGAAATTTGATAGTCTAAGAAAGTTCGATTTCGCGGAAAACCTACTTCTCTCACACGTAAATGTGAACCAAACCAGGAAACGTAAAATTTTTGACTTCCCGTCGCCAGAACCGGATTCTTGAGCTCTTGAAGATGGGAAAACCATATATAGATAACTTCACTGTCACGACATAATGCGGGAAAAGTAAAAGATGTAATATTCGTAGCGTCAAACCGACTAATCACTGATTACTTCTTGCCAAATTCACGCGACCATCGGAGTGTTTTTAGTGGAAAATTCAAATGCCAATAAGGAAGCATTCGTTTTAATGAATGTGTTTTTATAAATTATATCTTATAGATATATTACTATATGCTGGTCAGTCTTCCAGTTTGTATGGCCGTGGTCCATGAAACTTTCCCGTTCCTAACGTTTCTCCCAGACTGCGCTGGACATCCTCAGAGGTACGTTGATTCCGCTAAGTCTTTCCGGTTGACGGGTAAAGGGGCATAGTAGAAGTTATTACATGATCAGCACAGGTGATCCTTGTCTGCTATAAAACTAATCTATCGACTTTCCAGACTGCTGTCTGGATATCACTTCCCTGTTTGTCGCCTGACCAGTCAGTCTCAGAACCTTGAGGAACTAGGCGTACCTCCGAGGTTGACCTGCACAGCACTGGCTGAAACGTTAGGAACAGAAAAGTTTCATGGGCCACGACCATACAACCTGGAAGACTCACAAGCAACTAAGACATCCCGTCATGAAATAAATAGTATGTTATTATTTTTAAAATGAAATGCTGATCTTTGCATGGACCCCAATATCAAGTTCTTATTTTTTTTAAAAAAATAGTTGTTCAAAGCGATGTCAATAAATTGTGTTAAATTCCTCAGTGATCAAAGAATTGATGAGATTACAATTCTTTAGATTATTCAATTGTAAAAATTTTATATAGTTAATTCATCATCGTCATCAGTGTTATGCCAAAAGGCAGGTTTTGACATGGTAGTTCTCCAGGCTGTCCGGTCTTCTGCCATCCTCTTCATGTCTGCATAATTTCCTCCTCCCTTTATGTCGTCTATCATCTTGTATCTCCTTCTTCCTCTGTCTTCTCCCACAAACCAATCCTTCCTCAATGAATGTTCCAATGAGTTCTTTTTCCTTTCTCTTACAACTTCAGCAGACATCTTCTCTCACCAACCCCTTCCAAAACTATTTCATTACTCACTTTTTCCACCCAGCTTAGTCTCTCCATTCTCCTCCATATCCACATCTCAAATGCTTCTAACCTTTTCTCATCCTCTCGTCTCAGCGTCATATTTCTGCTCCATATAGTGCCACACTCCAGACAAAACATTTGCCAACCTTTTCCTTAGGCCTTTATCTCATTTGTCACATAAGAATCTCCTCTTTCTGTTGAATGCCTCCTTCGCTATGGCAGTTCGAGTTTTCAGCTCCTGGTGACATCTCAAGTCTTCAGTTCTTGTGCTTCCAAGATATTTAAATGCACTTACTTGGCTAATGGTAGTGTCGTATTTTAATATTAGACAGCGTGCGTCTTGTACTGATGACCATACTCTTCGTTTTTGCTGTGTTTATTTGAATCCCATATTCCGCACAAGCTTCATTCAGATCTTTCAGCATGTTATTCACTGTCCGCTCACTTTCTGCCACTAATACTATGTCATCAGCAAATCTGATACATTCTATTCTCTTTCCACCAATACATATTCCTCTCTTCCCATCTAAGCCTTTCGCAATAGTCTCTTCAAGGTATGCGTTAAACAACAGTGAGGAAAAACAACAACCTTGTCTAACACCTCGTCCAATGCTGCTTCCTTCTGACATTTCATTTCCAATCCTTATCCTTACTTTCTGGTGTAAACATAGATTCTGGATCAGTCGTCCTTCTTTCCAATCTACTCCTTTCGTCATCAAAATGTCCATCAGCTTGTTCCACTGAGCTTTGTCAAAAGCCTTTTCTAAATCTAAAGAAACAACAACGATTTCTCTACCTTTTTCCATACATCTTTCCCCTATAGCTCTTAACAGACCAATAGCATCTCTTTTTCCTTTTCCTCTTCTAAATCCGAACTGCTCCTCTGCAATCCCTCTATCCAGCTTGCCATATAGCCTTTATTCAACACTCTCAGCAAGACTTTAGCTACATGAGAAATTAGACTGATGGTCCTATGCTCTTAACATTTTTTAGTGTTTCTCTTTTTCTCTATTGGTATCATAACTGTTGCAAGGAAGTCCTCAGGCCATTTCCCTTTGTCATATATCTCGTTACAGAGGTAGACTGTTTCTTTTCTTGCCATGTTTCCCAGACTCTTCAACAGTTCTGCTGGCAATTCATCAATTCCATCTGCCTTCCTATTCTTCATCCGCTTCAACGCCTTTTCTGCTTCTACTTCTGCTTCCAAGATGATAAATCCCTTTCCATCTTCAGGCACATATTGCTCCTCTTCAACCTTAATTTCACTTTGTATTTCATCCCCCTTATACATGCATCCAATGTATTCTTGCCATCTGTTCAAAACCACCTGTGGTTCTTCTGCTAGAGTACCATGCGCACTTTCTATTTCCATGTTATTCCTCTTTCTTTTACGTTCAAAAACTATCTCACTAGCCTGTCTATACATTTCATACTTTCCCTCTTTCTCCATTCACTCTATTTCGTCGCATTTCTGTTTCATCCATTTTTCCCTTCCTTCTTCAGTTTCACTTCGTAGTTCATTATTCAGTTTGCTGTACGTCTTTTTGCCCTCTTCAGTTTCTACAATTTTCCACTTTCTCCGCTCTTCCATCTTTTTCAACATGTTTTCTGTTATCCATTCTTTCATGGTACTATGGCATACTCTTAATTCCTAGTACTTCTTTGGCAGAGTCCACGAGTCCTTCCCTCATTTTTATCCATTTGTCATTAACGCTTTCATCAACGTTACCTCTTTCCCATTTTTCCATAAATCTGTTTCACAAATCGGATGCCATTCCTACCTCTTTGAGTTAAGTAACAAACCTTAAATGCCGTGTTACAGGTTTTTTAATTGAGAAAATGTTCTAAAATACTAGTTTTGCGAGTTAGTTTTCACAAAATTTCCCCTGCCAGCGTCACAGTTTCAGCCTAGGGATTGTAAATGCGGCAATGGTTCATCCGAGTTTGCGAAGCTTGTGCGAAGTGACGCTTGTGCGGAGCTGGAATCTGTTGACATTTCTGTGGAGCCTAAGAAAGTTTTGGTATTGCTTTCACATTCGTTGTCCTCGCGAAACGAAACGAAACCAAACCAAACCAAACCAAACCAAACCAAACCAAACCAAACCAAACCTTTACCTTCCTACCTACACTAGACCTCGCGCTAAGCCACAGACCGGTCTGTCACCACGACCACCTGCAATAAGCCGCTTACCCCAGCAAGAGCCCCAGGACTAGCAGAAACGACTCTCCGTGTGTCTTTCCGCACCTACCCCGGCTCACGCAAAACTAAAGTGATGCCACTACTCGTGGCATCCTTCAGTGGCACCACAGCTGCTTGTGTGAAGACACAGTTCTGTCACAAAAAGTTAAAGTCGGTTGTGCGTACTAACGTCACTAGTCTTCCGTCGACAGTGAGTAGCACCATTCTACTGCTCGCTGGTGGCTGTGTTTAAAAACACCGTATTGCTGCTGTAGTCCGTTCGATTCCAATGTAAATAGAAATGGAACAAAAAAAGAGTCGTACAGAAGATCGTTGTTTGAAAATTCAAGTACAGAAACGTTAGACTGTGTGCACGAAAACTGCTCCCCAGAGTGCTGTGACGGTTGGGAAAGCCGAAATCAGAAGTAGTATTCCAAATGCCCTGTTTTTCATCAGTCTTTTGATTGGTTTGATGCAGCCCGCGACGAATTACTCTCCGTTGCGAACCTTTTCATGTCAGAGTAGCACTTGCAACCTACGCCCTCAATTATTTGCTGGGTGTATTCCAGTCTGTTTTCCTCTAAAGTTTTTACCTTCGACAGCTCCGTCTAGTACCATCGAAGTTTTCCCTGACGTCGTAACGGATGTCGTATCATCCTCTGCCTTCTTGTCAGTGTTTACCATATATTCCTCTCTTCACCGATTCTGCGGAGAACCACCTCATTCCATACCTTATCGGTCCACCCAATTTTCAGTATTTTTCTGTAGCACCACATCTCAGATAATTCGACTCCCTTCTTTTCCTGTTTCCCCACTGTCCATATCTCACTCCGTACAATGCTGTGCTCCAAACGTACATTCTCAGTAATTTCTTACGCATATAAGACCTGTGTTTGATACTAACAGGTTTCTTTATGCCAGGAATGCCCCTTTTTGCCAGTTCTAGTCTGACTTTTATGTCTTCTATGCGACGTCCGTTATGGGTTGTTTTGCTGCCCAGGTAGAATGATTCCTTAACTTTGTATACTTCGTGATCACCATTTCTGCTACTTCTCATTACTTCTATCTTTCTTCTTCATGCACATCTACATCCATACTCCGCAGGCCACCTGACGGTATGTGGCGGAGGGTACCTTGAGTACCTCTATCGGTTCTCCCTTCTATTCCAGTCTCGTATTGTTCGTGGAAAGAAAGATTGTCGGTATGCCTCTGTGTGGGCTCTAACCTCTCTGATTTTACCCTCAGGGTCTCTTCGCGAGATATACGTAGGAGGGAGCAATATACTGCTTGCCTCCTCGGTGAAGGTAGGATCTCGAAACTTCAACAAAAGCCCGTACCGAGCTACAGAGCTTCTCTCTTGCAGAGTCTTCCACTGGAGTTTATTTATCATCTCCTTAACGCTTTCGCGATTACTAAATGATCCTGTAACGAAGCGGGCCTCTCTCTCTTTCTCTCTCTCTCTCTCTCTCTTTCTCTCTCTCTCTCTCTCTCTCTCTCTCTCTCTCTCTCTCCACCCTATCTGATACGGATCCCACACCGGTGAGCAGTATTCGAGCATTGGGCGAACAAGTGTACTGTAAGCTACTTTGTATTCGGACTGCATTTCCTTAGGATTCTTCCAATGAATCTGTCTGGCATCTGCTTTACCGACGATTAATTTTATATGGTCATTCCATTTCAAATCGCTCCTAATGCCTACTCCCAGATAATTTATGGAATTAACTGCTTCCAGTTGCTGACCTGCTATATTGTAGCTAAATGATAAAGGATCTCTCTTTCTGTGTATTCACAGCACATTACACTTGTCTATATTGAGATTCAATTGCCATTCCCTGCACCATCCGTCAATTCGTTGCAGATCCTCCTGCATTTCAGTACAATGTTCTTCGATTTACTCTTAATCCATATTCTGTACTCATTAGACATTGGACGAATACAATAAAATTCTAAAATCTCGGATGTGCTCCACACCAAACTTCCGATCCTTCGGGGCATTAAAACCAGGACACGCATAACTACAATCCACCGTGGCGCATCTTGCGTCCTCGGGTGAAGAATGTCTGTGATGATGAACAATGTCGGCCAACGCACGCCATGGACTGTACTGGTTTACCTGTTTCAGCTGGGCTTCTTCACGTACTACTCGGTGGCGATGGGCGAAGTCAACCCGTCCGGGCCGGTGCCCATCGACAGCGTGTTCATCTACCGGCCTGACAAGAGGCTCGAGGTCTGGCGGTTCCTGTTCTACATGGTGCTGCACGCCGGGTGAGTCTCGTCCAAAGGTCTGCTCATACTTCCTCTGTTCAGCCGACTGCCGGGGTAGGGTGAACTACAACTTAGGGAATCCAGCCACAAGTTGGGCGACTTGAGGAAGATGTTTTTAATAGTTTGAAGCGGTCCGCCGCGAATTCCTCTCCAGTGCCAACCTCTTCACTCAGAGTGGCACTTGCAACCTTCGTCTGCAGTTATTCGTCGGATATATTCCAATATCTGTCTTCTCCCACTGCTGCACAGCTCCCTTAAGTATCATGGAAATTATTGTTTGATGTCTTTAACATACGTCCTATTCCTTCTTCTTCTCAGTGTTTTCCACGCGTTTCTGTACTCGCCGATTCTGGAGAGAACGTCCTCACTTCTGATCAGTCCACCTAACTTCTATAGCACCACATCTCAGATACTTCGACTATTTCCTTTCCAGTGTTCCCGCAGTTAACGATTCGCTACTACTGTTGTGCTCCACACGCACACCCTCAGAAATTTCCTACCTCAAATCCAGTGTTAGATACCACTAGACTTTTTTTGACAAGGAATGACCTCTTTGCTTTTTATGTCATCCTTGCGTGTGTTATTTTGCTTCCAAGGTAGCATAATTTTTTGTGCTTTTCAAATTTTTAATGTTAAGTTTATCGCTAACCTCATTTCTGTTGCTCCTCGTTTCCTGTTTCTTCCGCTTACTCTCCACAATATAGTGTGTGCACATTAGATCGCTATTTCCATTCAACAGGTCTTGCAATTCTTACTCACTTTCATTGGAGATGGCAATGTACAAAACAGTACGCAATCGCCAGACTGTGCCGCAGTGTGTGGCTGAACTACTCCGCTGTGTTGCGGTGATTATCTTGAGATGTACTAGATTTCGCGTTTGGTGGCGGAGTTAACTGACGTGTTCAGCAAAGAAATCCACGGAAACAACTAGATGGAAGTTGTTCGGCGATCCCTTTCTACCATTTATTTTTATTCCATTGAGCTTCTTGGTCATGTGTAGAACACACACTGCTAATCACTTCTTAGTCTCAGCGCATAGCTTATTCACATGCCCATTCCATACATCTATTGCATGTTAAACGTATAGAGAAAATAAGTAAGTTCATGCACAGAGCAGTCTAGGTCATGTGTTTTTATTGCAATGATCGCGTTCGGCCCAATTATACTATTTTGATAAGCAAACTTTTGACAACTCGTACCAACTGATGTCGGTTGTAGCTACCATCCTCTCTATATTTTAGATCTCAAGGTCATCTTATTTGATCGAAACGGGTGATTGCATTAAATTGACGAACACTTGTGCCTCACCCTGTGGACCGATTTTTTATTGTGGCGTAAGTTTCTTTCTCGGTTTAGTACGCTCTCATTAGTATGCATCCGTCTAATCTTTAATCTCAGCACATTTCAAAAGCGTCCATTCTCTTGCCGAGATGTTATAGGCGCTTCAGTCCGTAACCGCGCGACTGCTACGGTCGCAGGTTCGAATCCTGCCTCGGGCATGGGTGTGTGTGATTCCGTAGGTTAGTTAGGTTTAAGTAGTTCTAAGTTCTAGGGGACTGATGACCTCTGATGTTAAGTCCCATAGTGCTCAGAGCCATTTGAAACATCCAAATGTTCAAGAAGCCTCCCCCCTAGATTGCCAGATTCATTCTTTCTTTTTTTTTATTTTTTATTTTTTTTTTTATTTTTTTTTTTTTTTTGTGTTGGGCTACCTCAAGAGCAAAGTCTACACGACTCGACCAAGAACACTGGATGAGTTAAAAAGAGAACTCGGGATGCAGCTCACAGTACCGCAGCTGAGATGTTGCAGCGGTCAGTGAGGAATCCCAACAGCAGATTTCACAAATGTATTCGTACAGGAGGACGCCATCTAAAGGACGTAATTTGTAAAAAATGATAAATGTCATCAGTGTTCTGTAAATGGCAAAGTTGTATGGTTTCAATTACTATGAATGCAATTTCTTTCCTTCGTCACTTCTAGTTTTATTGGAATGTGGAAATGTTCCCGTTTCCTGTGTAACCCTGTACTTTCGTACTTGAGTTCCTCGAACTTTTTCTTAAACTTGTGGAAGCATTGTCTTCAGTACCGGTACGAAGGTCTGTGCCAAAAATGAGAATGGCGCAAAGACGGATGGACTGAAACAAATGTACCAGGAGAACGCTTAAACAGATGTAATCGACTCTACGATTTTATTTCATTCGAGAGAGTTTCTTGGTAACTTAAATACGTGCGTATCTGTATCTCAAATAGTTTTTCTTAATTTTGCTTTTGTAACGAGTTTTCTTTAATAATAATAATAATAATAATAATAATAATAATAATATAGCATAGCGGTGGCGGCTTTTTTTTTTTTTTTTTTTTTTTTTTTTTTTTTTTTTTTTTTTTTTTTACCACGACTTTGAATTTCCACTTGCTACCCAGCTACGCTACCAACCCGGCTCTAGCAGGAACATTTCTCCAAGTATTTGCATCAAGTTCCAGAAATTAACTTGCCGAGCGACTTACAGAAGTAAACTTGGACAACCTTTTGTTCTAATGTAAACACCTTAGCAAGCGCTTGTAAAAGTTACGGAATTTAATTGCTAGTAGACACACGCCTTCAGAAAGAGAGTTGACTAGAGTTCCCTACAAGAACAGGTTGTTTCCGAGAAGAAATCTTGGCCCGCCGCTGTGTGAAGCTGCTGAGCTTCGATAGTCCTCGGTGGGGCGGCCGCAGCAAAATTCCCAGTTTGGGGAGGGTCGCACTTCCTGCGCCCTGTCCCAGAGCTTCCCTTCCCGGTAAGCCCAGAAATAGGACTCCTGTCCCTCGCACAGATCGGGGGAGGCTGCGCGACTGTCACCAAACAAACAATGCCATTCCCTCCCTCCCTCTATTCCTTCCTTCCTCCCTCCCTCCCTCCCGATGCTGTCGAACTCTAGGAACGGCGCTGTTGGTTGACACCGGGTTTCGGTTCTGGCACATCTAGTTCCAAATTTCACAGCCAACTTTCGGAGAGTAACGCAGCATTATAACTAAAGTAAAACAGGTTGTCAGTCTCGATTGCTTTAATTTATTAAAATCTGTTTCGGTTCACCAAGATCCATCCTCAGATCTGATAATCCAGTATAAAATTTTATTCCGTGACATAGCGTGTAACTTTTGATAAGTCGGACGTATTACCCTTGTAACAGATACAACCAGATCTGAGGATGGGTCATCGTGAAACGAAAAGCAATTAGAAAAAATTAAAGCAGTCGAGACGAACAATAAGTAAAGTTTTACAATAGTGAAGGCGGTTTTTCTCCAAGGATATGATATAAACTTTTGAAAACTGAAGTATCTCGAAAGTGGCAACATATTCTACGTATTACAAGGTACGTTTTACACAGGATACGTCACAATTGCTTGAGTGAGGGCGTACCCAGGCGGATGGTCTTTCGTGCTGACCGGTACCATTTCAGCCAGGTGAACGCGTAAACTTACAGGCAAACCATACCTATATGCCGTCAACACAACTCTTACACGATTCGTGAGTCTACAGGACGGAAACGACTCCAAGAAACAGCATTTCCCTCAGACATGTGTTGATAAACGCCTTGTTTAGTTAAATACTTACAATGTGTAGATTACGACATTGTCAACGTTGCGACACTTTTTTACTGTTGTAGTTCTTAAAACAACCACATGGTACGCTTGTACTTCGAGAAGAGAGCGTTTCAAATGCTAAATTTTTCTGAGTAACAATTTCTTGAACTACTACTTAGTTTTAATGTAATAATAATAATAATAATAATAATAATAATAATAATATCAATCATGCACATTCAATGCTCCATCTTGCTGGAAAATTATCCATGGTTGATATTCTTCGAACTGTGGGGCAATGAACTGTTGCAAAACGTCTAAGTAAATGTTAGCGGTAATGGATTTTTCCGCGAAGAAGAACGGTCCAAACACCAAGTTATGCATGAGACCGCACCAAACATTCACGTTTTCGCTGTCTCGCTGTAACTGTACAGTAGCATGTGGAGACTCTGAACCCCATATACGGACATTATGCCTATTTACCGTTCCACTGGCATGAAAGGTGGATTCATCGGTAAAGCATATGCGATTTAATTAATCTTTAGCGCCATCTATCCTGTTGAGGATCTCAGTTGCAAATGCAACACGTGTCAGCAAATCATTCGGTTGCAAGGCCTGCACGATTTGCACTTTGTAAGCATGCAACCTAACCCATTCATCAAGAATCTTCACCACAGTTGCTTGCGTTATTTGAAGTTCACGTGATGCTTGACGAGTTGGTTGAGACTGACTCCGGTGAAACGATTGCCGAACACGATCAACAGTTGCGTCACTCACACGAGGCTTGCCACTCCGAGGACGATCTTCAACGCTGCCTGTTTCGTTAAACTTTGCATACCATCGCTTTATCGATTTAACGTCAGGAGGGCTACATCCATAAGAAGCCAGAAATTTATGCCGAACACTGATGGGCGATTTCGTTTCGTGAAACCAAAGCACACATTGCGCTTTGTTCTGCTTCGACGCCATTTCACCAGCAACTAACGTGACCTAACAGACCGCGTCGGTGTTATGGAGCACTAGCACCACGTTGTGGTCACAACAACTAGTAACACTAACCTATGTAACGGCATCAAATGTAACTTAGTATTATTCTGTTCTAAATTTTTATAATCGGGTAAGACTTTGTGCTCACCCTGTATTTCTACTGTAATGAATGTAAAATGTTATTAGGTTATAGGCACGTACATGTGTATGTTTCTTTGTTTGTCCTCTGTGTGAGATGCTATTGATAATGGACTTCGTGCCCAAGTATAGGCCTGCCAAGTAAATATTTTTAGAAATTGGAAATTTGTGGCCTAAATACCTATTTTTACATGCATTATGCATGGGTACAGCAAGATGTCTTTAATAATAATAATAATAATAATAATAATATAATATAATATAATATAATATAATATAATAATAATAATAATAATTATGATGATAATAGGTGACATATCAAGCTAAAACTAAACAAAGGTCGCTACACTATGCATACATTGATTACCAAAACGCTTTTGATAGTGTACCCCACTCATGGTTACTACAAATATTGGAAATATACAAAGTAGATCCTAAATTGATACAGTTCCTAAACATAGTAATGAAAAATTGGAAAACCACCCTTAATATCCAAAGAAATTCAAATGATATCACATCACAGCCAATACAGATTAAGCGTGGAATATACCAAGGAGACTCATTAAGTCCTTTCTGGTTCTGCCTTGCTCTGAACCCACTATCCAACATGCTAAATAATACAAATTATGGATACAATATTACTGGAACATACCCACACAAAATCACACATCTGCTATACATGGATGATCTAAAACTACTGGCAGCAACAAATCAACAACTCAACCAATTACTAAAGATAACAGAAGTATTCAGCAATGATATAAATATGGCTTTTGGAACAGACAAATGTAAAACAAATAGCATAGTCAAGGGAAAACACACTAAACAAGAAGATTACATATTGGATAACCACAGCGACTGCATAGAAGCGATGGAAAAAAACAGATGCCTATAAATATCTAAGATACAGACAAAAAATAGGAATAGATAATACAAATATTAAAGAAGAACTAAAAAAAATTATAGACAAATACTAACAAAAATACTGAAAACAGAATTGACAGCAAGAAACAAGACAAAAGCTATAAATACTTATGCTATACCAATATTGACCTACTCATTTGGAGTAGTGAATTGGAGTAACACAGACCTAGAAGCACTCAATACACTTACACGATCACAATGCCACAAATATAGAATACATCACATACATTCAGCAACTGAAAGATTCACATTAAGCAGAAAGGGAGGAGGAAGGGGATTTATCGACATAAAAAACCTACATTATGGACAGGTAGACAATTTAAGAAAATTCTTTATAGAACGAGCAGAAACTAGCAAAATACACAAAGCAATCACTCATATAAATACATCGGCTACACCACTGCAATTTCATAACCACTTCTACAACCCTTTAGATCACATAACATCAACAGATACGAAGAAAGTAAATTGGAAAAAGAAAACACTACATGGCAAGCACCCGTATCATCTAACACAGCCACACATCGATCAAGACGCATCCAACACATGGCTAAGAAAAGGCAATATATACAGTGAGACGGAAGGATTCATGATTGCAATACAGGATCAAACAATAAACACCAGATATTACAGCAAGCATATTATTAAAGATCCCAATACCACAACAGATAAATGCAGACTTTGCAAACAACAAATAGAAACAGTAGATCACATCACAAGTGGATGTACAATACTAGCAAATACAGAATACCCCAGAAGACATGACAATGTAGCAAAAATAATACATCAACAGCTTGCCTTACAACATAAACTTATAAAACAACATGTTCCCACATACAAGTATGCACCACAAAATGTACTGGAGAATGATGAATACAAATTATACTGGAACAGAACCATTATAACGGATAAAACAACACCACATACCAAACCTGACATCATACTCACCAATAAAAAGAAGAAATTAACACAACTAATCGAAATATCCTTACCCAATACAACAAATATACAAAAGAAAACAGGAGAAAAAATTGAAAAATACATCCAACTGGCTGAGGAAGTCAAGGACATGTGGCATCAGGATAAAGTTGACATACCAATTATACTATCAACTACAGGAGTCATACCACACAATATCCACCAGTACATCAATGCAATACAGCTACATCCAAACTTATATATACAACTACAGAAATCTGTAATTATTGACACTTGTTCAATTACCCGAAAGTTCCTAAATGCAATGTAACATACACCATGCAGTTAAAAGGAAGTCACGCTTGATCAAGGTCCGCGTCACCTTCCATTTTTAACCAGACATAACGTCTGAGACAAGAAAGAAATAATAATAATAATAATAATAATAATAATAGTTCAAAAAATTGTTGGAAAAATGATAAATGTAGGATTTGAAACGCTCTCTTTTGAAAGCACATGGGTGTCATGCAGTCGTTGAAAGAATTATAGCAGTAAAAAATTATCACAACATTGACAATGTCGTAATCTACACATTCAGTATTTCACTAAGCACTGCGTTTATCAATATGTGTCTAAGGGAAATGCTGTTCCTTTGAGTCGTTTCCGTCTTTCCTTACTCAACTTCCTTTGGACTCAAGAATCGTGTCTGAGATGTGTTGATAGTACAAAAATATGTACGGTTTGCCTGTAAATTTACGCGTTCACCTGGCTGAAATAGTACCGGTCAGCACGAAAGCGACGATGACGATGACGACGAGGAAACTAACTCCCAGTCCCCGGGCAGAGTAACGCGTAGAATATCTTGCCACTTTCGTGACACTTCAGTTTGCAAAAGTGTATGTAATGTACCTGGAGAAAACTCGCCTTCACTGGTTGTAAAACTTTTCTTATTGTTCGTGTAGACTGCTTTAATTTTTTTTAAATGACCATTTTCGTTTCACGATGACCTATCCTCAGATCTGCATGTATATGTTTCAAGGGTAGTAAGTCTAGCTTAGCAAAAGTTACATGCTACGCCGCGGAATAAAATTTTACCCTGCCTAACAAGATCTGAATATGGTTCATGGTGAACGTAAAAAGATTTTTAAAAAATTAAAGCAATCGAGACCGACAGTAAAAACGGCTTTACTTTACTTTTAATGCTACTTTACTCTCGGAAAGTTAGCTGTGAAATTTGGAAATAGATACTTATAAAAATAGAAACAGTTCTTATAAAATGTTATTTGTGGTGGAGCGGTGGGTGGCGAGCGAGATCGTGTCATCTCCCACCACCCTCTCCTCCCCTCCGGATTCGCAGTTGATTCTGAAGAATATCATCAACAATCACATTCTTTTGCCTATCCCCTGCATTTTACAAATTAGTACGTAATCCTTTCGTACAACACCTGTGTTCACTATCATAAATAACGCAGGAGTTAAAAACCAGTCGCGGTAATCACATTTTAATCTGAAAATCGGTCAAAGCGTACCCGGTTTACGGTAAGCTGGAAGAAATGTGTAGTGCGACAGACTCTGCCTAGGTGGACGAGAGCTTGGGAAACGGACGTGGGCCGGTTATCTGGACATCTGGAGAGGCAGGCGGGGGCGGGATGTTTGCGCGGCCAGATAAGCGGCCGTGGGTGTGTTCCGCGACGCCCCGTGGCCACACAGGCGAGCCCGGCCGGACCGACCCGTCTCCGGTCAAACAGACGAGTCGGAAGTTTGCGCCGCCCCGCCCCCAATGAATATGGAGGCCGGCGCTCTGCTCGCCCAGGGGCGCGTCGCGTCGCGGCCCGGCGTGTCCCACACGAGACTCGGCGCTGGCGCCAGGCCCCCGTTCGCATCGTCCGAAGTCGCCGCTTCTCGATGCTCCGAGCGTTCTGTGGAGCAGTGAGGTTTCGCTTCGGGAGTGCTCGGTTCTTAGAAGACGCGTCGTGCAGCGGCAGGTGTCTCGTCGAATAATGATGCGCCGCAAACGAGAACTCGGCAAGTGCCATAACCCGATTTGCCAGAAACTTGCCTCAGTGGAAGAGCGGTCAAAATAAACGAACACGTGTCTCTGTTTATCCGTTTCGGGGGGGGGGGGGGGGGGAGGGGTTAGAAGTTTGCGAGGTACTTTGTGTACATTTACCTCGCAATGGCCTCCGAGCAAATGGTGCGTCAGTTGTTACCTATGTAGCTTCTTAATTTTGCGCTGTGTGTTTCAAACGAATTATTACATTTATTTTTGTTTTCATGTCTGCAGAAGATTTTGCGCCGCCCCGAACTTTTCGACTCTGTATGTGCAGAACAGGGGATCAGTGATCATAAGGCCGTTTCAGCATACCTGAATATGGAAGTTAATAGGAATACAAAAAAAGGGAGGAAGGTTTATCTGTTTAGCAAGAGTAATAGAAGGCAGATTTCAGACTACCTAACAGATCAAAACGAAAATTTCTGATCCGACACTGACAATGTTGAGTGTTTATGGAAAAAGTTAAAGGCAATCGTAAAATGCGTTTTAGACAGGTACGTGCCGAGTAAAACTGTGAGGGACGGGAAAAACCCACCGTGGTACAACAACGAAGTTAGGAAACTACTGCGAAAGCAAAGAGAGCTTCACTCCAAGTTTAAACGCAGCTAAAACCTCTCAGACAAACAGAAGCTAAACGATGTCAAAGTTAGCGTAAGGAGGGCTATGCGTGAAGCGTTCAGTGAATTCGAAAGTAAAATTCTATGTACCGACTTGACAGAAAATCCTAGGAAGTTCTGGTCTTACGTTAAATCAGTAAGTGGCTCGAAACAGCATATCCAGACACTCCGGGATGATGATGATGATGATGATGATGATGGCATTGAAACAGAGGATGACACGCGTAAAGCTGAAATACTAAACACCTTTTTCCAAAGCTGTTGGTTGGTTGGTTTGGGGAAGGAGACCAGACAGCGTGGTCATCGGTCTCATCGGATTAGAGAAGGATGGGGAAGGAAGTCGGCCGTGCCCTTTCAGAGGAACCATCCCGGCATTTGCCTGGAGTGATTTAGGGAAATCACGGAAAACCTAAATCAGGATGGCCGGACGCGGGATTGAACCGTCGTCCTCCCGAATGCGAGTCCAGTGTCTAACTCCAAAGCTGTTTCACAGAGGAAGACCGCACTGCAGTTCCTTCTCTAAATCCTCGCACAAACGAAATAATGGCTGACATCGAAATAAGTGTCCAAGGAATAGAAAAACAACTGGAATCACTCAACAGAGGAAAGTCCACTGGACCTGACGGGATACCAGTTCGACTCTACACAGAGTACGCGAAAGAACTTGCCCCCCTTCTAACAGCCGTGTACCGCAAGTCTAGAGGAACGGAGGGTTCCAAATGATTGGAAAAGAGCACAGGTAGTTCCAGTCATCAAGAAGGGTCGTCGAGCAGATGCGCAAAACTATAGACCTATATCTCTGACGTCGATCTGTTGTAGAATTTTAGAACATGTTTTCTGCTCGAGTATCATGTCGTTTTTGGAAACCCAGAATCTACTCTGTAGGAATCAACATGGATTCCGTAAACAGCGATCGTGTGAGACCCAACTCGCTTTATTTGTTCACGACACCCAGAAAATATTAGATACCGGCTCCCAGGTAGATGCTATTTTTCTTGACTTCCGGAAGGCGTTCGATACAGTTCCGCACTGTCGCCTGATAAACAAAGTAAGAGCCTACGGAATATCAGACAAGCTGTGTGGCTGGATTGAAGAGTTTTTAGCAAACAGAACACAGCATGTTGTTATCAATGGAGAGACGTCTACAGACGTTAAAGTAACCTCTGGCGTGCCGCAGGGGAGTGTTATGGGACCATTGCTTTTCACAATATATATAAATGACCTAGTAGATGGTGTCGGAAGTTCCATGCGGCTTTTCGCGGATGATGCTGTAGTATACAGAGAAGTTGCAGCGTTAGAAAATTGTAGCGAAATGCAGGAAGATCTGCAGCGGATAGGCACTTGGTGCAGGGAGTGGCAACTGTCCCTTAACATAGACAAATGTAATGTGTTGCGAATACATAGAAAGAAGGATCCTTTATTGTATGATTATATGATAGCGGAACAAACACTGGTAGCAGTTACTTCTGTAAAATATCTGGGAGTATGCGTGCGGAACGATTTGAAGTGGAATGATCATATATGATTAATTGTTGGTAAGGCGGGTACCAGGTTGAGATTCATTCGGAGAGTGCTTAGAAAATGTAGTCCATCAAGAAAGGAGGTGGCTTACAAAACACTCGTTCGACCTATACTTGAGTATTGCTCATCAGTGTGGGATCCGTACCAGATCGGGTTGACGGAGGAGATAGAGAAGATCCAAAGAAGAGCGGCGCGTTTCGTCACAGGGTTATTTGGTAACCGTGATAGCGTTACGGAGATGTTTAATACACTCAAGTGGCAGACTGCAAGAGAGGCGCTCTGCATCGCGGTGTAGCTTGCTCGCCAGGTTTCGAGAGGGTGCGTTTCTGGATGAGGTATCGAGTATATTGCTTCCCCCTACTTATACCTCCCGAGGAGATCACGAATGTAAAATTAGAGAGATTAGAGCGCGCACGGAGGCTTTCAGACAGTCGTTCTTCCCGCGAACCATACGCGACTGGAACAGGAAAGGGAGGTAATGACAGTGGCACGTAAAGTGCCCTCCGCCACACACCGTTGGGTGGCTTGCGGAGTATAAATGTAGATGTAGATTACTACACGAATATTTTTCAGTCTGTACTGATATAAACGTTGTCCTTATTCGTCTAATTTTATTTTTATTTCTTGCAAAATTATAGACCTTTTACCTGATGTTTAAAACAGGTCGTACATCTTACAATTTTCGTTTATTATATTTTTACAGTCTTTTCTTTTGTTTTATCTACAACATTTATAAAGAATGATACTTTTCAAAATAACGATAATTTAAGGTTGAAATATAAATAAAATTTTGATGTTTTTTAAGAATATAAAAAGATGATAGGATAGAGGAGAGATTTGTTAGTACCATCACCGAATGTGGCTGACGGTGAATACCTCGGAATGGTTTCTTCGAGCCGTTGACCACCAGTCGCGCGCGCGCGCGCCCACACACACACACACACACACACACACACACACACACACACAGAAACACGCACACGCACACGCACAAAATGGTTATTAGTAGAGAAATAATATTGCTTATCCTATTTATTACTAATCCTATGTATTAACAGCTTTGCCAGCACCTTATGCTTATTTACTGTCACATGTCAACTTCCTCCTCCTGTTCCTCCTCATTGTCACTATTTTCGCTGTCACTGTGGGTATCGCTGTCCACTCTCTGGGATGGATTGTATGTCAAATGAACGAATTAAAAAGAATATAATGAGAAACTTAATTGAAATTCCTGTAGTGTATCTTAATTCATAATCAGTTGCAAGCGCCGGTTTTCGGAAAAGTGTTACGTTATGAATGCTTCGCCGCGAAATTATTACTAATGTTAACGGTGTTTCTTTCCCGAATGCGATTCATAAGCAGAATTGTCACTGTGGCAAACCTGCCTCTGCACGTTGCTCGTAATACCTGTTTCGAATGTTTGTATGATCGGTATCATCCAGTGGAATACACTGCATATCATCTAGGGTAACAAACCCATCAACGACATTTCAACCCTTGCAAAGCTTCTTAGCTCGACTGTTGATGTAACTGTGAGATGGGAACGCGAAGGAACAACCACAGCTAAATAGGGACCAGGGCTCATGCAATAACGGACAGGGACCGTCGGTCATTGCAGAGAGTGATAGCAAAAAAAATCGCTGCTGAATTCCAACAATGATACCAGCTAGCACAATTATTATGCGTAAGGAGTTAAAAATTAGATTTTTTATCTGCCAAAGTTTTTATTTTTTTACAAGCGTCAATATTGTTCCCTTCAAAGTAGTTCCCTTCAGTAATTACACACCAACAGAATCGTTGTTGTGAGTCTTGGTAGCAGCGCTGAAAGGCTTTAGCTGGTAGGGTCAAATTCTTTTCAATGTTCTCCAGAGTCCCAAAATGTCGTCCTTGTAAGACATTTTCAAACTTAGGGAAAGATTCACAAGGACTCTAATCAGGTGAACAGGGAGATTGTGGAACAACAGGAAGGTCAAAAATTTAGTGATGGAAGCGGGCGTCTGACATGGGGCCTTGTCATGATGCAGCATCCAATTTTCTCCAATGTCCGGCGTCACGTGACTCACCCTTTTCCTGAGCCTTTCAAAGGACTTCTTTGTAAAACACTTGGTTGACAGTTTTTCCTGGAGACACAAACCATTTATGCGCGGTAACTCTTTTGCCAAAAAAGCAAATCAGCATGGTTTTGATCTTTGATTAGCTCCTTCGAGCTTTGCCTCAGGATCGTTCTCTCAAGAAGATATATCGTTCCTCTGCCCAGTTGTGAGGTATTTTGGCACAAACCTTTCGCATGTGCAACTTTGGTCAAAATGTGACATACGGTGGAAGTGTTTTAACAGGTTACCCGTAATCCTTATTATTAAAAGTCGGTCTGATATCACGAAAGCATGCATAAGTTCAACGTTTTCGTCGGTTTTTGAAGCTGAAGGTCTGAAGTTCATCTTCAACGTGTTCTCGGCATACCAAAAATTATTTGTGCCAGCGAAAAACTTGTGCTCTTGATATGCCCTGTTCCAACTTTTCAAATGCCACACTCGCCGATTCCCCAAGTTTGAGACGAAACTTGATAGCATAAAGGTGCTCTAAATTCTGCTGTTCCATTTTCGTAACAAACAACAAAAACGTTATTGATGGCGCTCTCAAATATGACATGATGGCTGTACGGAGCTGAAACTCGGACTGAGCATGTGGAAATCTGGAAGGGATGAACACGCCGTCACCGGATCGTTCGCGGTGTTGCTAATCTCGTCACTTCTCTAACACACCTCACATCACACTACACACCCTGTGTCAATTCGATGGAAGAGTTTGGGGAATACCTCGAGAACATTACCTGCCATTATATGTAGTGCATACAGTGAAGTATGAAAAATGGAGGAGGTGGTGGTAAAATAGGTGGATGGTTATCGTGGTTAGGATGTGGTTTCCTCATTGCGCTTAAGAAAACGTTAATGCCTACGGACATGAACACATGTATTGCACCATTGTCTATCATGTACTGTAGAGAAACAGCTTGGGGTTGATGATTGATTGTGTCAACATGTCTGAGCACCCTGTCAGGAGCATCTATGAAGCAATGGTTTGTGCACAGTAACATTCCTAAAAACTGTGACCTGCCCACAATTCCGACCAACGAAACAGCTTTGGGATGAGTTAAAAGACCAACTTCTCTCCAGACACCAGTGTCCAGACAGCTCTACCGTATATAGTGTCAGCACTTGTCGAATAATGGGCTACCATTCCTCCACAGATTTTAACATCTCACTGAAAGCTTCCCCTGCAGAGTTCAAGCCATCATAAAGACGAAGTGTGGGTGAAACCCAAAAAAGGTGTCCGGATGGATACCTTTGATCACATTGTGTATGTATTCGTCCGAATGTAATTTGAGACGTGGAACACGATTTAGTTACTGCCTGAATCGTTTCGGTATTCACATGTCGTCTTTCCCGCAGTCAGTTAGTGCCGACTCGGTAGTTTTCAGATTCCTCCAATTTCTTATTCTCAGCAGGCTAAGTCGGTACTGCCACGGCGTACTGAATACATTTGTCACTCCCCATGTTTTATTTACCGCATGCAGTTAGTGTCCGACTCGGTAGTACTCGTAAACTTCTAGTTCTGACTCCCAGATACGTTTCATCCCAGATGACATAACCTAGGAGTACAGCATAGAGTCAGAAAAGTTCTGAATCAGTAGTTTTGACCTCATAATCGTTTTTTTTTTTTCATATTAAAGTTTTGTGCTAGAGAAAGAGAAGTTACACGTGAATTACACTAGTATTTTGTCTTTGAAGATTTCATTTCCTTCTAACATTGTGTCTACATCTCTTTCTCGTGTTTGTAGTTACTGGTTTGTTTTCACTTGCTGATTAACTCTTAAACTGAAACTGATCCAGTGAGACTCAGTTCGCCTGCTGGGAAATCCGCTCTGTTCTGTGTCAAGAAGAAGCAAACTAAAAAAGGTAGGCTTCTATTAATAGTCGGCAATTGAGACGTACATCGAATTATGAAACCCCTCAGGGAAATGGCAGCAAGGGGAAGGGAGGAACACCAGGTGCATTCAGTGTGTATGTTTGGATGTGTGGGGGGCCTCATTCATCTTGTTGGAGAGACTGCCACTGAGGAAACATGGTGCAACCAACTGTCACATTGGAACAAACCATGCCTGTCGTCCGGGCTCCAGGGTCATATTTGGATCATTCCAGTGACTGGCAGAGAATGTTGAGAAGACCAGCCTTGCTCACGAAGTTTCAATGAAGCTTACAATTTGCAGCATTGTCACCAAAACTGATCGTGGCCCCCTGGTTCTGTGCCATGTTGAAGGCTTGAACCAGAGATCGTGGAGGCTCTGTGGCTTCCTAGACTTATGCCATCTAAGTGGGTCAAGCGTGCACTGCACATCGGAGACTGCTGATCAGGTGGGTGAAAGTGTGTCGGGTATATACAAATGCTTTTTAAAGATAGACGACGCTCTATTCAGTACATATAACGATAGCTAACGGCGGCAGGGGAAATGTTAGTATAAGATCAAAGAAATGAGCCCTGCTGACGAGAGTACTAAAGTCTTGTTGACTGACTACCGTAGCATTCGCAACAAAGTGTCAGAGTGAAGTGCTCCTAAAAGCAGTGGACCTCACGTAATATTAATAGTAAGTTCAGAAATCTAGTTAAAACCCAAAATTGATGGCAGTGAAATATTTTAGGAAAATTTAAGCGTATATCGGAAGGATAGGCTAGTGGGAAACGGAGGTGGTGAACTCTCGTAGTAAACAAGAAACTCGAATCCACCGAGATAGAAATTGAAGCTACATGCAGGATTGTTTGCACAAGACTCATTACCAAGGGCGGCACAAACATAAACTTACTATTGGATCCTCCTCTCTATCAGCAGACTCACTTCCAGATGTACCATAAAACTTCAGACAGAACCTAAGTTCAGTAATACGTAAGTTCTCCAATCACACAGTCGTCATTCTAAGGCACTTTAGTCATCCAACAATCAGTTAAGACTATTACAGTTCTGTAAGTGGTGGGCGACACGACATACCGTGAAACGGTACTAAATCCTTCCTCTGAGAATCAACTAGAACACATTGTTTGGAACCCCACTTATGACGGAAATATGTTGAAACTAATAGCAACAAATGAAACAGACCTCTTTAAGAATGTCCACATCAAAAATGGTATCAGTTACCACGAGGCAGTTGTAGCGGCGATGATTTCCTATGTACAGAGGACAGCTTAAGCAATTAGAAGGATTTATATGTTCAGCAAACTTGATAATGAGGCAGCAGAGTCTCAATATCTCAATAAGGAACTCGAAGCACATAACTCTGGAGAGAAGCGTGTAGATTTGTAGAAGCTCCGGTTTAGACGAGTAGTTCCCCGTGCACTATGTAGACATTTACACAGTAGCAAAGTTCATGATGGGAGGGAGCCTCCACGGTACACAGTCACTATAAAGAAACTGCTAAAGTGACACATACTAATGCATAACAGGTGTAAAAGAAAACCTAAGGCTATAGATCCAAAGATGCTGAATGAAACGCATTTGGCTGTCAAGAGAGCAGTGTGTGAGACCTTCAGTGACTACCGTACTAGAATATTGACGAAAGATCCTTCACGAAGCGCAGAGAAATTCTGCTCGGTTGTATGCGTCCAGTCAAATGAAATGCTTAACTCTGTTTTCAAATGTTTCTTTACAAAGGAAAACCAAAGAATATTGCCCCACCATAATTCTCGTTCTGCTGAAAAGGTAAATGAAATAAATATCAGTGCCAGTGGACCTTTTGTGCTCTCTAATTTTTCCGAGAAAATAAATGCGGTTGCATCTTTCGAAACACACCAACTGACGGGAGTATTAATAAAATATTTTCAACATTTAGCGAAGATTGCAGTGAACTGAATTTACAAGTACATCGTAACGTAAAGGACACAATTGCAAGTAAAAAGACACGAACTAAATCAGTAGTCTATATCAGTGGTCACCACATCTAGCGATCTACTTGCAGCTACGCAAAACAAAGTCAATGAAAACATACGAAGTCTGTGCAGAATATTTTTCTATTATTTCCTTCTCGATTTTTTCGTTTTTCCCTGCGCAAGACCATCAATTTTCATAACCAGTTGTAGACACTATGCTTTCTACGATGTACTTCTATTCTATATATATTGTAATTTAGAGTCCCTTGCTCGGTTTTTGTGTGTGTATTCTGGCGAATGTCAGGAGCTACTATAGGGATTTTGATACGGTTTTCACAGATAGATCTCCTGTTTCAAGAGGAAGATTTATGTGTATAAATTATTACCGCCACGCCAAACAAGCCGTCCGGTAGTAAATGTTTTTTGCTACCCGCGCGAAGCCGAGGCAGGAGGGTAGTTATGTATAAATTAGTGGCGCAGATCACCTAGCAGCGATCCTAGCTCTCCAAAATTAGGTGGGAGAAACGTTACAAATGCTGAGTAACACCACTATTACATTTCATTCTATGTTTAGCTATTGCAGTCTTTCGTGCGTGTACTACAAAAATAATTGTGTTACGACTTTGGTACAAAATACATTCCACCGGATAATTTTGGTAAGTAAATGGGGATTCGTAGCAAATTTGTAGCCAAAAAGTATGATTATATCATATTTCCTAAATAGTACCCAATACCAAAATAAAAAGCCGTTAACTCCCCACGTATGCCAAGGAGTAGATGCCCATCTCCCTGGGGCATCTCCCCCTGCGGGTTCCCCCCCTGCGGGTTCGGGGGACAGAATAGACCCGCGGTATTCCTGCCTGTCGTAAGAGGCGACTAAAAGGAGTCTCAAACGTTTCGGCCTTAATGTGATGGTCCCCTACGGGGTTTGACCCCTATCTTTCAAAATTTTCTGTTAGTGCATACCATTTGGGGAAGGACGCCTTACGTGGTGTATTATATATCCCTCTTGCCCTAAGATCTGGCACAACCGATATTGTCATGGAGTTGGCCTTACACCGTGCTTCCAGCCACATCAGCTGCTGTGTGTTCCGGGCAGCATACATGCCCTCCATTATGAACTTCCATCTTTGCCCTCCTGAAACATGGATATTCGACACCCGACATCCAGCACGGTAGCCAGTCCGTTGTGGTGGGGTCGTCGTGTACCCTCTTGGTGGTAGCCCCCTGACTACACAGGGATCGCACTGCTGATGCCTGAGCTGCTACCTCCCCACGTATGCCAAGGAGTAGATGCCTATCCCTCTGGGACATCGGGACTCCCGGCAAAGGCCATCCTGCCAGGTGGTCTTTGCTGTGGCTGGGTGGCGCCCGTGGGGAGAGCCCCTGGTCGGAGTGGGTGGCATCAGGGCGGATGACCCGCAATGAAGCGTGGTACATCATCTCTCGCTGGTGGGCCTCCACCAGCAGTCTCTAAGCGATCGAGGTCTAACCTCAACGGCAAGAAATACGAACCACGATCATTTCCCTCCCTGGCCACTCCATGGGAGGAACGTATGGCAAAAGAAGGCAGTGGAGAATATTCGCCCCGGTTCCTTGTGTGTACGCGAGTTGATGGGGAATCGTTTGTCAACCAAGCCCCAGTTTTTTGTGGAGCATTTAGAGGACAAGTTCGGGGAGGTGGAGGGCTTGTCCAAAATGCGCTCTGGTTCAGTACTCATCAAAACAGCATCCTCTGCCCAGTCACGGAGGTTGGTCAATTGTGACAAGTTGGGGGATGTTTCCGTTAGCATCACGCCGCATAAGAGTCTCAACATGGTCCAGGGTATTATATTCCACAGGGATCTTCTTCTGCAGTCCGACGATGAACTACGTGCCAACCTAGAACGACGAGGTGTTCACTTCGTCCGGCGCGTCCATCGGGGTCCGAAGGATCATCAGGTAGCCACCGGTGCCTTCATCTTGGTCTTCGAAGGTGATGTTTTACCCGAAAAGGTCAAGGTGATGGTTTACCGTTGTGATGTGAAGTCATACATCCCTCCTCCGATGCGGTGTTTTAAATGCTGGAAGTTCGGGCACATGTCATCTCGCTGTACTTCCGGCATCACATGTCGAGATTGTGGACGTCCTTCGCATCCCAATACTCCATGTGCTCCGCCTCCCATCTGTGTTAACTGCGGAGAATACCATTCCCCCTGCTCACCGGACTGTCGGATCTTCCAGAAGGAAAGGAAGATAATGGAATATAAGACCCTGGACCGCCTGACCTACACCAAGGCGTAAATATGAGCGGCTACATCCTGTGCCCATGACGTCTACCTATGCCGCTGCTGCAACACCGGTTCGAACCTCTACAGTGTCGTCACCTACAGTTCGATCTCAGCTCTGTCAGAATTCACCGGCCCCCTTGGTTGTGGGGGGCACTTCACTCCCTGTTGCTCCTGCTCCACCTACTTCAGGAGCAACACCACCCCAACCACCGGGGACATCTGTTCCCCCTTCCCAGCCGGAGAAGCGTGATCCTTCTTCTTCTCCTCTCGCCCGGAAAGGGGCCCTTGGGGCCCTCCCATCCCAGGCTTTGCCCAGTGCCACAGTGGACACCCGCAAGTATCTCAAACAACCACCGGTCGCTGGTCGTAGGGCGTCACGGTCGTCTTCAGTCCCTGAGACTGACCCAGTGAGGCCCTCCCGGCCAGAACCACCTAAGGCACAGCGCGCAAAGCAGTCCAAGAAAAAGGCTTCCAAGCATCCTGACATTGCGGTGGCACCTGTCCCACCGCAACCTTCTCACTCTGCGTCCGAAGATGAGGTGGAGATTCTGGCGTCCGCTGAGGACCTGGATCTCGCCAGTCCCTCAGACGCAATGGATGGCTGTTGTACAGGTGGTGACTCAGTAGCAGCAGGGGCCCAGGAGGCGTAATCTGCCTCCCCAGTCCCTTCACGCCTTTCCCATCCATGGACAATACTATCCTCCAGTGGAACTGCAGCGGTTTCTTCCACCATCTAGCTGAGCTCCAACAACTTATCAGCCTTCACCCTTTCTTCTGCATTGCACTTCAGGAAACTTGGTTTCCAGCAATGCGAACCCCCGCCCTCCGTGGCTATCGGGGTTATTATAAGAACTGGGCTGCTTATAAAAGGGTGTCTGGTGGCGTCTGCATATATGTCCTTACCTCTCTTCACAGCGAGTTTGTACCTCTACAAACAGCTTTAGAGGCTGTCGCTGTTCGGGTGTGGACGCCACAGGCTGTTACCGTCTGCAGTCTTTACCTTCCACCGGATGGTGCTGTCGCGCATCATGTCCTGGCTGCTCTGATAGCCCAATTGCCGCCACCTTTCTTGATACTGGGCGACTTCAACGCCCATAACCCTCTGTGGGGTGGTTCAGTGGCGACAGGTCGAGGTGCCACCATTGAGCATTTATTAGCACAGCTCGATGTTTCGCTTTTAAATGATGGTTCCTCCACACACTTTAGCGTGGCGCATGGCACATACTCCGCCATTGACCTTTCCATCTGCAGCCCTAGCCTCTTACCGTCTGTCCAATGGCGAGTGCATGACGACCTGTGTGGTAGTGACCACTTTCCGATCTTTCTGTCACTGCCACAGCGTCAGTCTTCTCTGCGCCCTTGCAGGTGGGCTATGAATAAGGCTGACTGGGACTTGTTTTCCTCCACTGCCGCTATTGAGCTTCTCCCCAGTGATGACATTGATGCGGTGGTTCAATCGGTCACCACCGGCATCGTTATTGCCGCCGAATCTGCCATTCCCCGTTCTTCTGGGTCCCCTTGGCGGAGGGCTGTGCCTTAGTGGTCGCCTGAGATCGTTGCAGCGATTAAAGATCACCGGCGGGCGCTCCAGCGTCACAAGCGACATCCCTGCCTTGAACACCTCATCACCTTCAAACGGCTGCGTGCGCGGGCCCGCCGCCTTATCCGGCAAAGCAAGCAGGAGTGCTGGGAGCGGTATGTGTCCACCATTGGCCTCCATCTCACTCCATCGCAGGTCTGGGCCAAGATTCGACGCCTCTACGGCTATCGGACCCCTGTAAGCGTCCCTGCGCTCTCACTGAATGGAGCAGTTTGTACTGACTCCTGCGTAATTGCAAATTGCTTGGCAGAGCATTTTGCTATGAGTTCCGCTTCTGCGAATTACCCCCTGACCTTCCGCTCCATTAAAGAGCGGATGGAACGTCGGAGCCTTTCGTTTCGCACCCACCATCCAGAATCTTACAATGTTCCATTCAGTGAGTGGGAATTTCGCAGTGCCCTAGCCGCTTGCCCTGATACCGCTCCTGGGCCAGATGGCATCCACTGTCAGATGCTGAAACACCTTTCAGTGGACGGCCAGCGACGGCTCCTCGACCTTTACAACCGTATTTGGGTCGAGGGTGAGTTTCCGTCGCAATGGCGGGAAAGTACTGTTATCCCCATTCTGAAACCGGACAAGAACCCTTTGGAGGTGGACAGCTACCGTCTCATTAGCCTCACCAACGTTCTTTGCAAGTTGCTTGAACGGATGGTGAGCCGGCGCTTGAATTGGGTACTGGAGTCTCGGGGCCTTCTGGCTCCGTCTCAGGGTGGGTTCCGTAAAGGCCGCTCCGCCACCGACAATCTGGTGAGTCTGGAGTCGGCCATCCGCACTGCCTTTGCCCGCCGTCAGCACCTGGTCGCTGTCTTCTGCGACATGCGGAAGGCGTACGATACGACATGGCGTCATCACATCCTTTCTACGCTTCATGGATGGGGTCTTCGGGGCCCTCTGCCGATCTTTATCCGCAATTTTCTGTCTTATCGTACCTTCCGCGTGCAAGTCGCAGCCTCATATAGTTCCTCCCACGTCCAGGAGAACGGTGTGCCACAGGGTTCTGTTTTAAGTGTCTGCCTGTTTTTAATAGCCATTAACGGGCTCGCTGCGGCCGTGGGAAATTCTGTCTCCGCTTCCCTGTATGCTGACGACTTCTGCCTTTACTACAGCTCTACTGGCATTGCAGCTGCTGAACGTCAGCTACAGGGCGATATCCGCAAGGCGCAGTCTTGGGCTGTAGCGCATGGCTTTCAGTTTTCGGCTGCCAAGACCCGTGTTATGCATTTCTGCCGGCGCCGAACAGTCCATCCTGAGCCGCGGCTTTATCTTGCCGACGAACTCCTTGCTGTGGTGGCGACCCACAGGTTTTTGGGGGTAGTTTTTGATGCTCGGTTGACTTGGCTGCCCCATATTCGGCAGCTTAAACAGGCGTGTTGGAGGCATCTAAATGCTCTGAGATGCTTGAGCCACACCAGCTGGGGCGCCGACCATCTACCCTGTTACGGCTCTACCAGGCGTTAATCCAGTCCCGTCTGGATTATGGGAGCCTGGCTTATGGCTCAGCATCCCCATCTGCGTTACGGGTGCTGGACCCAATCCTCCACAGCGGGATACGCCTTGCCACTGGTGCCTTCCGTACCAGCCCTGTGGACAGCATCCTAGTGGAGGCAGGTGTCCCTTCACTGCGGTTACGGCGCCAACGTTTGCTGGCCGCTTATGCTGCCCATGTTTTTAGCACGCCCGGGCATCCGCACTACAGTCTCCTGTTCCCACAATCGGTCGTCCATCTGCCAGAACGTCGGCCCCGGTCAGATTGTACGATCGCGGTCCGCGTCAAAGAGCTTCTCTCCGGGCTTAGGGTTTTCACAGTTCCACCTCCTTTCCGGGCCACTTTGCGGGCACCCCCATGGTGTGTTCCTCGCCCTTGCCTTCGGCTCGACTTGGCACAGGGCCCGAAGGACTCAGTCCCTCCAGAGGCCTTCCGCCGCCGCTTTTATTCCATCCTGGCCACGTATCAGGGCTCTGGCGTTGTATACACTGACGGTTCGATGGTTGCTGGTCGTGTCGGTTATGCGCTAACTCTAGGGGACCATTCCGAACAACGTTCCTTGCCGGATGGCTGCAGCGTTTACACTGCTGAGCTGGTCGCCATCTTTCGTACCCTAGAGTATATCCGCTCCTGCTCAGGTGAGTCCTTCGTTATCTGTAGCGATTCCCTGAGCAGTTTACGAGCTCTCGACCAGTGTTTCCCTCGTTCTCGTCTGGTGATGGCTATTCATGAGTCCCTGCATACTCTTGCACGTAGCGGCCGCTCTGTGGTCTTTGTGTGGACCCCAGGCCATGTTGGGATACCCGGCAATGAGAATGTTGACCGCCTGGCGAAAGAGGCCACCAGTAAACCGCCTCTGGAGATTGGCCTCCCGGCGACTGATTTGCGGGCACTATTACGCCGCAAAGTTTTCGAATGGCGCAACCTGCCCGTGCCAAACAAACTCCGTCGTATCAAGGAGACGACGACTGTTTGGCAGTCATCCATGCGAGCCACCCGCAGGGACTCAGTCGTCCTTTGTCGGCTCCGCCTTGGCCACACCCGACTGACGCACAGTTATTTACTGTGTCGTGAGGATCCACCTCTTTGTCGTTGTGGGGCGTCCTTGACGGTGGTCCATATTCTGTTGGAGTGCGCCCTTTTAACTGTGCTCAGGCTGACCTTTGCGCTGCCTGATACGCTCCCTGCGCTTTTAACTGACGACTCTGCCATAGCGGACATAGTTTTGAGTTTTATTCGGGCAGGGGGATTTTATCGCTTAATGTAAATGTGTGTGTTTTTTGTGTTGATTCTGGCCTATGGCCTACGATTTTAGTCTGCGTTTTTAATGCGTTTCTCAGTGGTTGGCTTTTCCCTTTTTTCTCTATGGTCGGCCAACCACCGTCACACTCGGTGTGATTTTAATTTTTTTGCCTGTTCTTTGTCGGAGTATTTCTCGTCCTGTGTCGTCTGCCGTCTTTCCTGTTGTCCGTTTTTTTTTTCACCTCTTTGGGTGATTTTAGTTATTTTTGGAAAAAGGGACCGATGACCGTCACAGTCTGGTCCCTTTAATCCCCCAAACCAACCAACCAACCAAAATAAAAAGAAATTGCCCTGCTACTGGTATCATACGTCAGTTTCACTGGTACATTGAAAGCATAATGGAGTCCTTACATAAATCTTGGCGACAGGCAGCCCCCTCGTAGCTTCATTGCGTAAAATGCATGCTGTAGTATACAGAGAAGTTGCAGCATTACAAAATTGTAGCGAAATGCAGGAAGATCTGCAGCGGATAGGCACTTGGTGCAGGGAGTGGCAACTGACCCTTAACATAGATAAATGTAATGTATTGCGAATACATAGAAAGAAGGATCCTTTATTGTATGATGATACGATAGCGGAACAAACACTGGTAGCAGTTACTTCTGTAAAATATCTGGGAGTATGCGTACGGAACGATTTGAAGTGGAATGGTCATATAAAATTAATTGTTGATAAGGCGGGTGCCAGATTGAGATTCATTGGGAGAGTCCTTAGAAAATGTAGTCCATCAACAAAGGAGGTGGCTTACAAAACACTCGTTCGACCTATACTTGAGTATTGCTCATCAGTGTGGGATCCGTACCAGGTCGGGTTGACAGAGGAGATAGAGAAGATCCAAAGAAGAGCGGCGCGTTTTGTCACAGGGTTATTTGGTAAGCGTGATAGCGTTACGGAGATGTTCAGCAAACTCAAGTGGCAGACTCTGCTAGAGAGGTGCTTTGCATCGCGGTGTAGCTTACTGTCCAGGTTTCGAGAGGGTGCGCTTCTGGATGAGGTATCGAATATATTGCTTCCCCCTACTTATACCGCCCGAGGAGATCACGAATGTAAAATTAGAGAGATTCGAGCGCGCGCGGAGGCTTTCCGGCAGTCGTTCTTCCCGCGAACCATACGCGACTGGAACAGGAAAGGGAGGTAATGACAGTGGCACGTAAAGTGCCCTCCTCAACACACAGTTGGGTGACTTGACTTGCGGAGTATAAATGTAGATGTAGAATATTAGATGTACTGGTAGTTACTGTCTAAAACTGGTGTCACAAAAGTTTTTGCTCAAGACTCGCATATGCTCCGACCCTATTATTAATTTTTAACCTACATAAAGTAGTATGTTGTAAGCCCCCAATAGTCCAGCTACAGTGTGTAGCAACAGCGACATTGTCAACTTTGTGTAGTAGTTTTATTTAATTGAAGCTGGTTTCCGGGTACAATAGACCATCTTCAGGGCCCTCTGCAGCATAGGACGATAACGCTTTTTCAGCGGGCATATCACCGTATCTCTAATAAAATGAGCACAAACCACCGGCGTCAGCTGAACTTTTCATTCATAATGCCTCTGGTTGCAGTATAAACGAAAAGTTCCGCGTACGACGGCGGTTTCTGCTTCTTTTATCAGAGATACAGTGATTATGTCCGCCGAAAGCGTCATTGCCTTGAGTTTCAAAGGTGCCTGAAGATGGCGGATTGTATCTCCGAAACCGTTTGCAATTAAATACAACTAATACAGACAGCTGATGATGTTGTTTGTGCTTCAAGATAAATAAAACAGCTGCTGTCCCATTATCCATTAGAAGATGGATGTACGGAAATTATAGCACGGGCGCGGTAAGTTGTTGCCGGCCCCCCTTACGTACAGATCGTTAAAAGTCGGCACTATTCGGAATACACTGTGTCAACTGTAGCCTGTTTCAGATTTTTACCAACCTCAGCGATCTAAAGGCAATGATACTATTGTTGTGTGGTGATTTGTTGTTTGTTTCACCGTGTGTCCGAATTATTTTGGTGTATAATAGTATTTCTACTTCTATTTAAATTCACTGCTGAATATGAGACACCATCACAAAAGTTTGATAAATCTTTCTAATGCCAGTTTTCTTCTGCTTACTGCATTACAACAGCCTTAATTAATTCAGTCTTCCTTGCTACATAGAAGTACCGTATTTGAAGGTGACTGTAGTGCGAACTGGCGAATCTACGTTACTTCATTGTCAAAATTCGTACTCCAGTAGCTTATCTGTGCGAGTCGCGCACGCCCGTGAGTTGTAACTAGTTCTCTGTAAGTACTTTTGTCTGTTACTGGGCAAAAAAACTATATTGTTAAGAAGGTCTTAACGATAGTTTGCGTTTTGGATTCGGCTGATATTTTCTAGATTCGACATTGTAAAATCCGGCTGAGAACCGCGAGTCGCGTGAGTACTTGATCATGGTCGCATGCGGCCCGAGGGCCACAGTCTGACGATTACTGGTCTAAAATGTCTTCATTAAAAGTGAGACGCAGGAGTTAAATTTTCGCGCTGTAATTGCGCGCAGACGGCAACGCTGCAAAGCTAAGGCCGGCTAAACTCTGTGGGCGGGCCGGTTGACAACTCCCAGGCTCTTTCGGGGCTATTTTCTTACATAATTTATTCTTTGTTTTACTTTCATTTCGTTCTTGGAATTTGATTGCTGATATGTTCTTCTGTTTAGTGTCTTAGCGGCTAATTTCTAAATCTAAATTTTTCTTTTCCATGAAGCTCGTGCAGTATATGTAGTGATTTTGTCATTCCATCTGTTTTCTTAATCTAGTTCGCGATTGATTGTTGTATTACATCTGGCAGTATATCTGTAATCTACACTACATATTATAACTTCATAAATGCCGCCCGCCGCCGCCCCCCCCCCCCCCCTCCACGTTGTTCTGTCTGTCTGCAAAGGCAAAATTTCAGTAATTATTGTAAGACTTTTGGTACGGTTTGCAGTACTATGTGACTCATTTACGAGGGAAGTTGGTATATATAATTTACCATCACTGTGACTGTCAAGTTATCCAGCCGTAGTTACTTGCTGATAGCTGTGCGAAGTCAGGGTGGGTTGCAAGTATTATTTAAATACCACACTTGGAAAAGGTGTAACTGTATGAAAGTTACTGGTCATAAGTCCTATTAATCTTATTGTTTTTAACTACACTTGTCACCTAATTGTGTTAGGGATGTTCAGTGGTCTTGTCAAAATTTAGTAATAATCCTTTCAGATATTTTAATAACTGATTTTCCTCTTCTTTTATGGATGTGAAAAGGACATTTTGACTACTTTCTGACAAATGTACCAAGACCCAAAATAAAGCAATATGTTTAACCATGTCTGGTTGCTTCAAATTACATGTGACTATTTTATGATTAAGTTTTTATAGGTCTTCACTGTGTGTCTTAAACTATTCGCAATGGACTTAAATAATATGTTTACATTATGATTGTAGAGAAATTTGTGTTCCTGGTGTCAGTGGGCAGTGCTTTGAGTCAGGATAACAATGCAGCTGGAATGAATTTGTTTCATTCGTAGTCGGTTTGGGAAGGAATATACTTTTTAATAAGGAGTTGAAACCTTTTTCGCATTCACTGGCAGAGAGAGTGCCGGCCGGAGTGGCTGTGCGGTTCTAGGCGCTGCAGTCTGGAGCCGAGCGATCGCTACGGTTGCAGGTTCGAATCCTGCCTCGGGCATGGATCTGTGTGATGTCCTTAGGTTAGTTATGTTTAATTAGTTCTAATTTATAGGCGACTGATGACCTCAGAAGTTTAGTCGCATAGTGCTCAGAGCCATTTGAACCATTTGACAGAGAGAGTGTTAAAGATGAATGGAACATTAAGTGCCACCAAAAGAAACAGATATAAACTTTCAGTGCTCTCATCTTCATTTTTACTGTGCCTGTCAATTTAAAGAGTCGCCATTTATTGTAGTAGTAATTCTGGTGTTAAGCCATAGAATCTTGCACCAAAGATGAACGTGCTTTATTGATGTACAAGAGAGGGGGCTAAATTTCTTATGAAGCTTGTCCTTTGTTTCAGCACATAAGAAACGAGTTTTTTGTATCTTTCCAAATTAGCTTTGCTAGTTGTTCTCTTTGCCTTATTACTTGTTATTCCAAATGAGATTACTGATTTTCTTTGACTGTTATGTTGTTGTGAACAAAACAGTGATGGTCATTTATTCAGTTATTTAC